>NW_024470809.1:770404-805404 GCF_017639515.1 Carcharodon carcharias
TCTCTAACCCAGGGATCACTGGACAGTGATCAGGAGCAGGAACCCTGGCTGATTTCCCCTCTCTCTCTCTCTAACCCAGGGATCACTGGACAGTGATCAGGAGCAGGAACCCTGGCTGATATCCCCTCTCTCCCTCTCTAACCCAGGGATCAAAGGACAGGGATCATGAGCAGGAACCCTGACTGATTTCCCCTCTCTCTCTCTAACCCAGGGATCACTGGACAGTGATCAGGAGCAGGAACCCTGGCTGATTTCCCCTCTCTCTCTCTAACCCAGGGATCACTGGACAGTGATCAGGAGCAGGAACCCTGGCTGATTTCACCTCTCTCTCTCTCTAACCCAGGGATCACTGGACAGTGATCAGGAGCAGGAACCCTGGCTGATTTCCCCTCTCTCTCTCTAACCCAGGGATCACTGGACAGTGATCAGGAGCAGGAACCCTGGCTGATTTCCCCTCTCTCTCTCTAACCCAGGGATCACTGGACAGTGATCAGGAGCAGGAACCCTGGCTGATTTCTCCTCTCTCTCTCTCTCTAACCCAGGGATCACTGGACAGTGATCAGGAGCAGGAACCCTGACCGATTTCCCCCTCTCTCTCTAACCAAGGGATCACTGGACAGTGATCAGGAGCAGGAACCCTGGCTGATTTCCCCTCTCTCTCTAACCCAGGGATCACTGGACAGTGATCAGGAGCAGGAACCCTGGCTGATTTCCCCTCTCTCTCTCTCTAACCCAGGGATCACTGGACAGTGATCAGGAGCAGGAACCCTGGCTGATTTCCCTCCTCTCTCCTCTCTAACCCAGGGATCACTGGACAGTGATCAGGAGCAGGAACCCTGGCTGATTTCCCCTCTCTCTCTCTCTAACCCAGGGATCACTGGACAGTGATCAGGAGCAGGAACCCTGGCTGATTTCCCCTCTCTCTCTCTAACCCAGGGATCACTGGACAGTGATCAGGAGCAGGAGCCCTGGCTGATTTCCCCTCTCACTCTCTAACCCAGGATCACTGGACAGTGATCAGGAGCAGGAACCCTGGCTGATTTCCACTCTCTCTCTCTAACCCAGGGATCACTGGACAGTGATCAGGAGCAGGAACCCTGGCTGATTTCCCCTCTCTCTCTCTCTAACCCAGGGATCACTGGACAGTGATCAGGAGCAGGAACCCTGGCTGATTTCCCCTCTCTCTCTCTAACCCAGGGATCACTGGACAGTGATCAGGAGCAGGAACCCTGGCTGATTTCCCCTGTCTAACCCAGGGATCACTGGACAGTGATCAGGAGCAGGAACCCTGGCTGAATTCCCCTCTCTCTCTCCCACTAACCCAGGGATCACTGGACAGTGATCAGGAGCAAGAACCCTGGCTGATTTCCCCTCTCTCTCTCTAACCCAGGGATCACTGGACAGTGATCAGGAGCAGGAACCCTGGCTGATTTCCCCTCTCTCTCTATAACCCAGGGATCAGTGGAAAGTGATCAGGAGCAGGAACCCTGGCTGATTTCCCTCCTCTCTCTCTCTAACCCAGGGATCACTGGACAGTGATCAGGAGCAGGAACACTGGCTGATTTCCCCTCTCTCTCTCTAACCCAGGGATCACTGGACAGTGATCAGGAGCAGGAACCCTGGCTGATTTCCCCTCTCTCTCTCTAACCCAGGGATCACTGGACAGTGATCAGGAGCAGGAACCCTGGCTGATTTCCCCTCTCTCTCTCTAACCCAGGGATCACTGGACAGTGATCAGGAGCAGGAACCCTGGCTGATTTCCTCCTCTCTCTCTCTAACCCAGGGATCACTGGACAGTGATCAGGAGCAGGAACCCTGGCTGATTTCCCTCTCTCTCTCTCTCTAACCCAGGGATCACTGGACAGTGATCAGGAGCAGGAACCCTGGCTGATTTCCCCTCGCTCTCTCTCAAACGCAGGGATCACTGGACAGTGATCAGGAGCAGGAACCCTGGCTGATTTCCCCTCTCCCTCTCTCTCTAACCCAGGGATCACTGGACAGTGATCAGGAGCAGGAACCCTGGCTGTTTTCTCCTCTCTCTCTCTAACCCAGGGATCACTGGACAGTGATCAGGAGCAGGAACCCTGGCTGATTTCCCCTCTCTCTCTCTCAACCCAGGGATCACTGGACAGTGATCAGGAGCAGGAACCCTGGCTGATTTCCCCTCTCTCTCTCTAACCCAGGGATCACTGGACAGTGATCAGGAGCAGGAACCCTGGCTGATTTCCCCTCTCTCTCTCTAACCCAGGGATCACTGGACAGTGATCAGGAGCAGGAACCCTGGCTGATTTCCCTCTCTCTCTCTAACCCAGGGATCACTGGACAGTGATCAGGAGCAGGAACCCTGGCTGATTTCCCTCTCTCACTCTAACCCAGGGATCACTGGTCAGTGATCAGGAGCAGGATCCCTGGCTGATTTCCCCTCTCTCTCTCTAACCCAGGGATCACTGGACAGTGATCAGGAGCAGGAACCCTGGCTGATTTCCCCTCTCTCTCTCTAACCCAGGGATCACTGGACAGTGATCAGGAGCAGGAACCCTGGCTGATTTCCCCTCTCTCTCTCTCTAACCCAGGGATCACTGGACAGTGATCAGGAGCAGGAACCCTGGCTGATTTCCCCTCTCTCTCTCTCTCTAACCCAGGGATCAGTGGTCAGTGATCAGGAGCAGGAACCCAGTCCGATTTCTCCCCTCTCTCTCTCTAACCCAGGGATCACTGGACAGTGATCAGGAGCAGGAACCCTGGCTGATTCCCCCTCTCTCTCTCTAACCCAGGGATCTCTGGACAGTGATCAGGAGCAGGAACCCTGGCTGATTTCCCTCTCTCTCTCTCTCTAACCCAGGGATCACTGGACAGTGATCAGGAGCAGGAACCCTGGCTGATTTCCTCTCTCTCTCTCTCTAACCCAGGGATCACTGGACAGTGATCAGGAGCAGGAACCCTGGCTGATTTCCCCCTCTCTCTCTCTAACCCAGGGATCACTGGACAGTGATCAGGAGCAGGAACCCTGGCTGATTTCCCCTCTCTCTCTCTCTGACCTAGGGATCACTGGACAGTGATCAGGAGCAGGAACCCTACCTGATATACCCTCTCTCTCTCTCTCTCTAACCCAGGGATCACTGGACAGTGATCAGGAGCAGGAACCCTGGCTGATTTCCCCTCTCTCTCTCTCTCTAACCCAGGGATCACTGGACAGTGATCAGGAGCAGGAACCCTGGCTGATTTCTCCTCCCTCTCTCTCTAACCCAGGGATCACTGGACAGTGATCAGGAGCAGGAACCCTGGCTGATTTCCCCTCTCTCTCTCTCTAACCCAGGGATCACTGGACAGTGATCAGGAGCAGGAACCCTGGATAAGATCCCCTCTCTCTCTCTAACCCAGGGATCACTGGACAGTGATCAGGAGCAGGAACCCTGGCCGATTTCTCATCTCTCTCTCTCTAACCCAGGGATCACTGGACAGTGATCAGGAGCAGGAACCCTGGCTGATTTCCCCTCTCTCTCTCTAACCCAGGGATCACTGGACAGTGATCAGGAGCAGGAACCCTGGCTGATTTCCCCCCGCGCTCTCTCTTACGCAGGGATCACTGGACAGTGATCAGGAGCAGGAACCCTGGCTGATTTCCCTTTCTCTCTCTAACCCAGGGATCACTGGACAGTGATCAGGAGCAGGAACCCTGGCTGATTTCACCTCTCTCTCTCTCTAACCCAGGGATCACTGGACAGTGATCAGGAGCAGGAACCCTGGCTGATTTCCCCTCTCTCTCTCTCTAACCCAGGGATCACTGGACAGTGATCAGGAGCAGGAACCCTGGCTGATTTCCCCTCTCTCTCTCTAACCCAGGGATCACTGGACAGTGATCAGGAGCAGGAACCCTGGCTGATTTCCCCTCTCTCTCTCTAACCCAGGGATCACTGGACAGTGATCAGGAGCAGGAACCCTGGCTTATTTCCCCTCTCTCTCTCTAACCCAGGGATCACTGGACAGTGATCAGGAGCAGGAACCCTGGCTGATTTTCCATCGCTCTCTCTCTCTAACCCAGGGATCACTGGACAGTGATCAGGAGCAGGAACCCTGGCTGATTTCCCTCTCTCTCCTCTCTAACCCAGGGATCACTGGACAGTGATCAGGAGCAGGAACCCTGGCTGATTTCCCCTCTCTCTCTCTAACCCAGGGATCACTGGACAGTGATCAGGAGCAGGAACCCTGGCTGATTTCCCCTCTCTCTCTCTAACCCAGGGATCACTGGACAGTGATCAGGAGCAGGAACCCTGGCTGATTTCCCCCTCTCTCTCTCTCTAACCCAGGGATCACTGGACAGTGATCAGGAGCAGGAACCCTGGCTGATTTCCCCTCTCTCTCTCTAACCCAGGGATCACTGGACAGTGATCAGGAGCAGGAACCCTGGCTGATTTCCCCGCTATCTCTCTCTAACCCAGGGATCACTGGACAGTGATCAGGAGCAGGAACACTGGCTGATTTCCCCTCTCTCTCTCTCCCAGGGATCACTGGACAGTGATCAGGAGCAGGAACCCTGGCTGATTTCCCCCTTCTCTCTCTCTCTAACCCAGGGATCACTGGGCAGTGATCAGGAGCAGGAACCCTGGCTGATTTCCCCTCTCTCTCTCTAACCCAGGGATCACTGGTCAGTGATCAGGAGCAGGAACCCTGGCTGATTTCCCCTCTCTCTCTCTAACCCAGGGATCACTGGACAGTGATCAGGAGCAGGAACCCTGGCTGTTTTACCCTCTCTCTCTCTAACCCAGGGATCACTGGACAGTGATCAGGAGCAGGAACCCTGGCTGATTTCCCCTCTCTCTCTCTAACCCAGGGATCACTGGACAGTGATCAGGAGCAGGAACCCTGGCTGATTTCTCCTCTCTCTCTCTCTAACCCAGGGATCACTGGACAGTGATCAGGAGCAGGAACCCTGGCTGATTTCCCTCGCTCTCCCTCTAACCAAGGGATCGCTGGACAGTGATCAGGAGCAGGAGCCCTGGCTGATCTCCCTCTCTCTCTCCCTCTAACCCAGGGATCACAGGGCAGTGATCCGGAGCAGCAACCCTGGCTGATTTCTCCTCTCACTCTCTAACCCAGGGATCACTGGTCAGTGATCAGGAGCAGGAACCCTGGCTGATTTCCTCTCTCTCTCTCTAACCCTGGGATCACTGGACAGTGATCAGGAGCAGGAACCCTGGCTGATTTCCCCTCTCTCGCTAACCCAGGAATCACTGGACAGTGATCAGGAGCAGGAACCCTGGCTGATTTCCCCTCTCTCTCTCTAACCCAGGGATCACTGGACAGTGATCAGGAGCAGGAACCCTGGCTGATTTCTCCTCTCTCTCTCTAACCCAGGGATCACTGGACAGTGATCAGGAGCAGGAACCCTGGCTGATTTCCCCTCTCTCTCTCTCTAACCCAGGGATCACTGGACAGTGATCAGGAGCAGGAACCCTGGCTGATTTCCCCTCTCTCTCTCTCTAACCCAGGGATCACTGGACAGTGATCAGGAGCAGGAACCCTGGCTGATTTCCCCTCTCTCTCTCTAACCCAGGGATCACTGGACAGTGATCAGGAGCAGGAACCCTGGCTGATTTCCCCTCTCTCTCTCTCTAACCCAGGGATCACTGGACAGTGATCAGGAGCAGGAACCCTGGCTGATTTCCCCTCTCTCTCTCTCTAACCCAGGGATCACTGGACAGTGATCAGGAGCAGGAACCCTGGCTGATTTCCCCTCTCTCTCTAACCCAGGGATCACTGGACAGTGATCAGGAGCAGGAACCCTGGCTGATTTCCCCTCTCTCTCTCTCTCTAACCCAGGGATCACTGGACAGTGATCAGGAGCAGGAACCCTGGCTGATTTCCCCTCTCTCTCTCTAACCCAGGGATCACTGGACAGTGATCAGGAGCAGGAACCCTGGCTGATTTCCCCTCTCTCTCTCTAACCCAGGGATCACTGGACAGTGATCAGGAGCAGGAACCCTGGCTGTTTTCCCCTCTCTCTCTCTAACCCAGGGATCACTGGACAGTGATCAGGAGCAGGAACCCTGGCTGATTTCCCCTCTCTCTCTCTAACCCAGGGATCACTGGACAGTGATCAGGAGCAGGAACCCTGGCTGATTTCCCCCCTGTCTCTCTCTAACCCAGGGATCACTGGACAGTGATCAGGACAGGAACCCTGGCTGAATTCCCCTCTCTCTCTCTAACCCAGGGATCACTGGACAGTGATCAGGAGCAGGAACCCTGGCTGAATTCCCCTCTCTCTCTCTAACCCAGGGATCACTGGACAGTGATCAGGAGCAGGAACCCTGGCTGATTTCCTCTCTCTCTCTCTCTCTCTAACCCAGGGATCACTGGACAGTGATCAGGAGCAGGAACCCTGGCTGATTTCCCCTTCTCTCTCTCTCTAACCCAGGGATCACTGGACAGTGATCAGGAGCAGGAACCCTGGCTGATTTCCCCCTCTCTCTCTCTAACCCAGGGATCACTGGACAGTGATCAGGAGCAGGAACCCTGGCTGATTTCCCCTCTCTCTCTCTCTAACCCAGGGATCACTGGACAGTGATCAGGAGCAGGAACCCTGGCTGATTTCCTCTCTCTCTCTCTCTCTAACCCAGGGATCACTGGACAGTGATCAGGAGCAGGAACCCTGGCTGATTTCCCCTCTCTCTCTCTAACCCAGGGATCACTGGACAGTGATCAGGAGCAGGAACCCTGGCTGATTTCCCCTCTCTCTAACCCAGGGATCACTGGACAGTGATCAGGAGCAGGAACCCTGGCTGATTTCCCCTCTCTCTCTCTAACCCAGGGATCACTGGACAGTGATCAGGAGCAGGAACCCTGGCTGATTTCCCCTCTCTCTCTCTCTAACCCAGGGATCACTGGACAGTGATCAGGAGCAGGAACCCTGGCTGATTTCTCCTCTCTCTCTCTCTCTAACCCAGGGAGCACTGGACAGTGATCAGGAGCAGGAATCTTGGCTGTTTTCCCCGCTGTCTCCCTTTAACCCAGGGATCACTGGACAGTGATCAGGAGCAGGAACCCTGGCTGATTTCCCCTCTCTCTCTCTGTAACCCAGGGATCACTGGACAGTGATCAGGAGCAGGAACCCTGGCTGATTTCCGCTCTCTCTCTCTAACCCAGGGATCACTGGACAGTGATCAGGAGCAGGAACCCTGGCTGATTTCCCCTCTCTCTCTCTAACCCAGGGATCACTGGGCAGTGATCAGGAGCAGGAACCCTGGCTGATTTCCCCTCTCTCTCTCTCTCTAACCCAGGGATCACTGGACAGTGATCAGGAGCAGGAACCCTGGCTGATATCCCCCCTCTCTCTCTCTAACCCAGGGATCACTGGACAGTGATCAGGAGCAGGAACCCTGGCTTATTTCCCCTCTCTCTCTCTAACCCAGGGATCACTGGACAGTGATCAGGAGCAGGAACCCTGGCTTATTACCTCTCTCTCTCTCTAACCCAGCGATCACTGGACAGTGATCAGTAGCAGGAACCCTGGCTGATTTCCCCTCTCTCTCTCTAACCCAGGGATCACTGGACAGTGATCAGGAGCAGGAACCCTGGCTGATTTCCTCTCTCTCTCTCTCTAACCCAGGGATCACTGGACAGTGATCAGGTGCAGGAACCCTGGCTGATTTCCCCTCTCTCTCTAACCCAGGGATCACTGGACAGTGATCAGGAGCAGGAACCCTGGCTGATTTCCCCTCTCTCTCTAACCCAGGGATCACTGGACAGTGATCAGGAGCAGGAACCCTGGCTGATTTCCACTCTCTCTCTCTCTCTAACCCAGGGATCAATGGACAGTGATCAGGAGCAGGAACCCTGGCTGATTTCCACTCTCTCTCTCTCTAACCCAGGGATCACTGGACAGTGATCAGGAGCAGGAACCCTGGCTGATTTCCCCTCTCTCTCTCTAACCCAGGGATCACTGGACAGTGATCAGGAGCAGGAACCCTGGCTGATTTCCCCTCTCTCTCTCTAACCCAGGGATCACTGGACAGTGATCAGGAGCAGGAACCCTGGCTGATTTCCCTCTCTCTCTCTCTCTAACCCAGGGATCACTGGACAGTGATCAGGAGCAGGAACCCTGGCTGATTTCCCCTCTCTCTCTCTAACCCAGGGATCACTGGACAGTGATCAGGAGCAGGAACCCTGGCTGATTTCCCCTCTCTCTCTCTCTAACCCAGGGATCACTGGACAGTGATCAGGAGCAGGAACCCTGGCTGATTTCCCCTCTCTCTCTCTAACCCAGGGATCACTGGACAGTGATCAGGAGCAGGAACCCTGGCTGATTTCCCCTCTCTCTCTCTCTCTCTAACCCAGGGATCACTGGACAGTGATCAGGAGCAGGAACCCTGGCTGATTTCCCCTCTCTCTCTCTCTAACCCAGGGATCACTGGACAGTGATCAGGAGCAGGAACCCTGGCTGATTTCCCCTCTCTCTCTCTAACCCAGGGATCACTGGACAGTGATCAGGAGCAGGAACCCTGGCTGATTTCCCTCTCTCTCTCTCTCTAACCCAGGGATCACTGGACAGTGATCAGGAGCAGGAACCCTGGCTGATTACCTCTCTCCCTCTCTAACCCAGGGATCACTGGACAGTGATCAGGAGCAGGAACCCTGGCTGAATTCCCCTCTCTCTCTCTAACCCAGGGATCACTGGACAGTGATCAGGAGCAGGAACCCTGGCTGATTTCACCCCTCTCTCTCTAACCCAGGGATCACTGGACAGTGATCAGGAGCAGGAACCCTGGCTGATTTCCCCTCTCTCTCTCTCTAACCCAGGGCTCATTGGACAGGGATCAGGAGCAGGAATCCAGGCTGATTTCCCCTCTCTCTCTAACACAGGGATCACTGGACAGTGATCAGGAGCAGGAACCCTGGCTGATTTCCTCCTCTCTCTCTCTAACCCAGGGATCACTGGACAGTGATCAGGAGCAGGAACCCTGGCTGATTTCCCCTCTCTCTCTCTAACCCAGGGATCACTGGACAGTGATCAGGAGCAGGAACCCTGGCTGATTTCCCCTCTCTCTCTCTAACCCAGGGATCACTGGACAGTGATCAGGAGCAGGAACCCTGGCTGATTTCCCCTCTCTCTCTCTCTCTAACCCAGGGATCACTGGACAGTGATCAGGAGCAGGAACCCTGGCTGATTTCCCCTCTCTCTCTCTCTCTAACCCAGGGATCACTGGACAGTGATCAGGAGCAGGAACCCTGGCTGATTTCCCTCTCTCTCTCTCTCTAACCCAGGGATCACTGGACAGTGATCAGGAGCAGGAACCCTGGCTGATTTCCCCTCTCTCTCTCCAACCCAGGGATCACTGGACAGTGATCAGGAGCAGGAACCCTGGCTGATTTCCCCTCTCTCTCTCTAACCCAGGGATCACTGGACAGTGATCAGGAGCAGGAACCCTGGCTGATTTCCCCTCTCTCTCTCTCTAACCCAGGGATCACTGGACAGTGATCAGGAGCAGGAACCCTGGCTGATTTCCCCTCTCTCTCTAACCCAGGGATCACTGGACAGTGATCAGGAGCAGGAACCCTGGCTGATTTCCCCTCTCTCTCTCTCTAACCCAGGGATCACTGGACAGTGATCAGGAGCAGGAACCCTGGCTGATTTCCCCTCTCTCTCTCTAACCCAGGGATCACTGGACAGTGATCAGGAGCAGGAACCCTGGCTGATTTCCTCTCTCTCTCTCTCTCTAACCCAGGGATCACTGGACAGTGATCAGGAGCAGGAACCCTGGCTGATTTGCCCCCTCTCTCTCTCTAACCCAGGGATCACTGGACAGTGATCAGGAGCAGGAACCCTGGCTGATATCCCTCTCTCTCTCTCTAACCCAGGGATCACTGGACAGTCATCAGGGGCAGGAACCCTGGCTGATTTCCCCTCTCTCTCTCTCTATAACCCAGGGATCACTGGACAGTGATCAGGAGCAGGAACCCTGCCTGATTTCACCTCTCACTCTCTCTAATCCAGCGATCACTGGACAGTGATCTGGCGCAGGAACCCTGGCTGTTTTCCCCTCTCTCTCTCTAACCCAGGGATCACTGGACAGTGATCAGGAGCAGGAACCCTGGCTGATTTCCTCTCTCTCTCTCTCTCTAACCCAGGAATCACTGGACAGTGATCAGGAGCAGGAACCCTGGCTGATTTCCCCTCTCTCTCTCTAACCCAGGGATCACTGGACAGTGATCAGGAGCAGGAACCCGGGCTGATTTCCCCTCTCTCTCTAACCCAGGGATCACTGGACAGTGATCAGGAGCAGGAACCCTGGCTGATTTCCACTCTCTCTCTCTCTCTAACCCAGGGATCACTGGACAGTGATCAGGAGCAGGAACCCTGGCCGATTTCTCCTTTCTCTCTCTATAACCCAGGGATCACTGGACAGTGATCAGGAGCAGGAACCCTGGCTGATTTCCCCTCTCTCTCTCTAACCCAGGGATCACTGGACAGTGATCAGGAGCAGGAACCCTGGCTGATTTCCCCTCTCTCTCTCTAACCCAGGGATCACTGGACAGTGATCAGGAGCAGGAACCCTGGCTGATTTCCTCTCTCTCTCTCTAACCCAGGGATCACTGGACAGTGATCAGGAGCAGGAACCCTGGCTGATTTCCTCTCTCTCTCTCTCTAACCCAGGGATCACTGGACAGTGATCAGGAGCAGGAACCCTGGCTGATTTCCCCTCTCTCTCTCTAACCCAGGGATCACTGGACAGTGATCAGGAGCAGGAACCCTGGCTGATTTCCCCTCTCTCTCTCTCTAACCCAGGGATCACTGGACAGTGATCAGGAGCAGGAACCCTGGCTGATTTCCCCTCTCTCTCTCTAACCCAGGGATCACTGGACAGTGATCAGGAGCAGGAACCCTGGCTGATTTCACCTCTCTCTCTCTCTAACCCAGGGATCACTGGGCAGTGATCAGGAGCAGGAACCCTGGCTGATTTCCCCCCTCTCTCTCTCTAACCCAGGGATCACTGGACAGTGATCAGGAGCAGGAACACTGGCTGATTTACCCCTTCTCTACAACCCAGGGATCACTGGACAGTGATCAGGAGCAGGAACCCTGGCTGATTTCCCCTCTCTCTCTCTCTAACCCAGGGATCACTGGACAGTGATCAGGAGCAGGAACCCTGGCTGATTTGCCCTCTCTCTCTCTCTAACCCAGGATCACTGGACAGTGATCAGGAGCAGGAACCCTGGCTGATTTCCCCTCTCTCTCTCTAACCCAGGGATCACTGGACAGTGATCAGGAGCAGGAACCCTGGCCGATTTCGCCTCGCTCTCTCTCTAACCCAGGGATCACTGGACAGTGATCAGGAGCAGGAACCCTGGCTGATTTCCCCTCTCTCTCTAACCCAGGGATCACTGGACAGTGATCAGGAGCAGGAACCCTGGCTGATTTCCCCTCGCTATGTAACCCAGGGATCACTGGACAGTGATCAGGAGCAGGAACCCTGGCTGATTTCCCCTCTCTCTCTCTAACCCAGGGATAACTGGACAGTTATCAGGAGCAGGAACCCTGGCTGATTTCCCTCTCTCTCTCTAACCCAGAGATCACTGGACAGTTATCAGGAGCAGGAACCCTGGCTGATTTCCCATCTCTCTCTCTCTCCCAGGGATCACTGGACAGTGATCAGGAGCAGGAACCCTGGCTGATTTCCCCCTTCTCTCTCTCTCTAACCCAGGGATCACTGGGCAGTGATCAGGAGCAGGAACCCTGGCTGATTTCCCCCCTCCCTCTCTCTCTAACCCAGGAAACACTGGACAGTGATCAGGAGCAGGAGCCCTGGCTGATTTCCCCTCTCTCTCTCTAACCCAGGGATCACAGGACAGTGATCAGGAGCAGGAACCCTGGCTGATTTCCCCTCTCTCTCTCTAACCCAGGGATCACTGGACAGTGATCAGGAGCAGGAACCCTGGCTGATTTCCCCTCTCTCTCTCTAACCCAGGGATCACTGGACAGTGATCAGGAGCAGGAACCCTGGCTGATTTCCCATATCTCTCTCTCTCTAACCCAGGGATCACTGGACAGTGATCAGGAGCAGGAACCCTGGCTGATTTCCCCTCTCTCTCTCTAACCCAGGGATCACTGGACAGTGATCAGGAGCAGGAACCCTGGCTGATTTCCCCTCTCTCTCTCTCTCTAACCCAGGGATCACTGGACAGTGATCAGGAGCAGGAACCCTGGCTGATTTCCCTCTCCCTCTCTCTCTAACCCAGTGATCACTGGACAGTGATCAGGAGCAGGAACCCTGGGTGATTTCCCCTCTCTCTCTCTCTTACCCAGGGATCACTGGACAGTGATGAGGAGCAGGAACCCTGGCTGATTTCCCCTCTCTCTCTCTAACCCAGGGATCACTGGACAGTGATCAGGAGCAGGAACCCTGGCTGATTTCCCCTCTCTCTCTCTAACCCAGGGATCACTGGACAGTGATCAGGAGCAGGAACCCTGGCTGATTTCCCCTCTCTCTCTCTAACCCAGGGATCACTGGACAGTGATCAGGAGCAGGAACCCTGGCTGATTTCCCCTCTCTCTCTCTAACCCAGGGATCACTGGACAGTGATCAGGAGCAGGAACCCTGGCTGATTTCCCCTCTCTCTCTCTCTAACCCAGGGATCACTGGACAGTGATCAGGAGCAGGAACCCTGGCTGATTTCCCTCTCTCTCTCTCTAACCCGGGGATCACTGGACAGTGATCAGGAGCAGGAACCCTGGCTGATTTCCTCTCTCTCTCTCTCTCTAACCCAGGGATCACTGGTCAGCGATCAGGAGCAGGAACCCTGGCTGATGTCCCCTCTCTCTCTCTAACCCAGGGATCACTGGACAGTGATCAGGAGCAGGAACCCTGGCTGATTTCCCCTCTCTCTCTCTCTAACCCAGGGATCACTGGACAGTGATCAGGAGCAGGAACCCTGGCTGATTTCCTCTCTCTCTCTCTCTCTAACCCAGGGATCACTGGACAGTGATCAGGAGCAGGAACCCTGGCTGATTTCCCCTCTCTCTCTCTCTCTAACCCAGGGATCACTGGACAGTGATCAGGAGCAGGAACCCTGGCTGATTTCCCTCTCTCTCTCTCTCTCTAACCCAGGGATCACTGGACAGTGATCAGGAGCAGGAACCCTGGCTGATTTCCCCCCTCTCTCTCTAACCCAGGGATCACTGGACAGTGATCAGGAGCAGGAACCCTGGCTGATTTCCCCTCTCTCTCTCTCTAACCCAGGGATCACTGGACAGTGATCAGGAGCAGGAACCCTGGCTGATTTCCCCTCTCTCTCTCTCTAACCCAGGGATCACTGGACAGTGATCAGGAGCAGGAACCCTGGCTGATTTCCCCCTCTCTCTCTCTAACCCAGGGATCACTGGACAGTGATCAGGAGCAGGAACCCTGGATAGATTTCCCCTCTCTTCTCTCTCTAACCCAGGGATCACTGGACAGTGATCAGGAGCACGAACCCTGGCTGATTTCCCTCTCTCTCTCTAACCCAGGGATCACTGGACAGTGATCAGGAGCAGGAACCCTGGCTGATTTCCCCTCTCTCTCTAACCCAGGGATCACTGGACAGTGATCAGGAGCAGGAACCCTGGCTGATTTCCCCCTCTCTCTCTCTCTAACCCAGGGATCACTGGACAGTGATCAGGAGCAGGAACCCTGGCTGATTTCCCCCTCTCTCTCTCTAACCCAGGGATCACTGGACAGTGATCAGGAGCAGGAACCCTGGCTGATTTCCCCTCTCTCTCTCTAACCCAGGGATCACTGGACAGTGATCAGGAGCAGGAACCCTGGCTGATTTCCCCTCTCTCTCTAACCCAGGGATCACTGGACAGTGATCAGGAGCAGGAACCCTGGCTGATTTCCCCTCTCTCTCTCTCTCTAACCCAGGGATCACTGGACAGTGATCAGGAGCAGGAACCCTGGCTGATTTCCCCTCTCTCTCTCTCTAACCCAGGGATCACTGGACAGTGATCAGGAGCAGGAACCCTGGCTGATTTCCCCTCTCTCTCTCTAACCCAGGGATCACTGGACAGTGATCAGGAGCAGGAACCCTGGCTGATTTCCCCTCTCTCTCTCTAACCCAGGGATCACTGGGCAGTGATCAGGAGCAGGAACCCTGGCTGATTTCCTCTCTCTCTCTCTCTAACCCAGGGATCACTGGACAGTGATCAGGAGCAGGAACCCTGGCTGATATCCTCTCTCTCTCTCTCTAACCCAGGGATCACTGGTCAGTGATCAGGAGCAGGAACCCTGGCTGATTTCCCCTCTCTCTCTCTAACCCAGGGATCACTGGACAGTGATCAGGAGCAGGAACCCTGGCTGATTTCCCCTCTCTCTCTAACCCAGGGATCACTGGACAGTGATCAGGAGCAGGAACCCTGGCTGATTTCCCCTCTCTCTCTCTCTAACCCAGGGATCACTGGACAGTGATCAGGAGCAGGAACCCTGGCTGATTTCCCCTCTCTCTCTCTCTAACCCAGGGATCACTGGACAGTGATCAGGAGCAGGAACCCTGGCTGATTTCCCCTCGCTCTCTCTCTAACCCAGGGATCACTGGACAGTGATCAGGAGCAGGAACCCTGGCTGATTTCCCTCTCTCTCTCTCTAACCCAGGGATCACTGGACAGTGATCAGGAGCAGGAACCCTGGCTGATTTCCCTCTCTCTCTCTCTAACCCAGGGATCACTGGACAGTGATCAGGAGCAGGAACCCTGGCTGATTTCCTCTCTCTCTCTCTAACCCAGGGATCACTGGACAGTGATCAGGAGCAGGAACCCTGGCTGATTTCCCCTCTCTCTCTCTAACCCAGGGATCACTGGACAGTGATCAGGAGCAGGAACCCTGGCTGATTTCCCCTCTCTCACTCTAACCCAGGGATCACTGGACAGTGATCAGGAGCAGGAACCCTGGCTGATTTCACCTCTCTCTCTCTCTAACCCAGGGATCACTGGACAGTGATCAGGAGCAGGAACCCTGGCTGATTTCCCCTCTCTCTCTCTCTCTAACCCAGGGATCACTGGACAGTGATCAGGAGCAGGAACCCTGGCTGATTTCCCCTCTCTCTCTCTCTAACCCAGGGATCACTGGACAGTGATCAGGAGCAGGAACCCTGGCTGATTTCCCCTCTCTCTCTCTAACCCAGGGATCACTGGACAGTGATCAGGAGCAGGAACCCTGGCTGATTTCCCCTCTCTCTCTCTAACCCAGGGATCACTGGACAGTGATCAGGAGCAGGAACCCTGGCTGATTTCCCCTCTCTCTCTCTCTAACCCAGGGATCACTGGACAGTGATCAGGAGCAGGAACCCTGGCTGATTTCCCCTCTCTCTCTAACCCAGGGATCACTGGACAGTGATCAGGAGCAGGAACCCTGGCTGATTTCCCCTCTCTCTCTCTCTAACCCAGGGATCACTGGACAGTGATCAGGAGCAGGAACCCTGGCTGATTTCCCCTCTCTCTCTCTCTAACCCAGGGATCACTGGACAGTGATCAGGAGCAGGAACCCTGGCTGATTTCCCCTCTCTCTCTCTAACCCAGGGATCACTGGACAGTGATCAGGAGCAGGAACCCTGGCTGATATCACCTCTCTCCCTCTCTAACCCAGGGATCACTGGACAGTGATCAGGAGCAGGAACCCTGGCTGATTTCCCCTCTCTCTCTCTCTAACCCAGGGATCACTGGACAGTGATCAGGAGCAGGAACCCTGGCTGATTTCCCCTCTCTCTCTCTCTGACCTAGGAATCACTGGACAGTGATCAGGAGCAGGAACCCTGGCTGATTTCCCCTCTCTCTCTAACCCAGGGATCACTGGACAGTGATCAGGAGCAGGAACCCTGGCTGATTTCCCCTCTCTCTCTCTCTCTAACCCAGGGATCACTGGACAGTGATCAGGAGCAGGAACCCTGGCTGATTTCCCCCCTCTCTCTCTAACCCAGGGATCACTGGACAGTGATCAGGAGCAGGAACCCTGGCTGATTTCCCCTCTCTCTCTCTAACCCAGGGATCACTGGACAGTGATCAGGAGCAGGAACCCTGGCTGATTTCACCTCTCTCTCTCTCTAACCCAGGGATCACTGGACAGTGATCAGGAGCAGGAACCCTGGCTGATTTCCCCTCTCTCTCTCTCTAACCCAGGGATCACTGGGCAGTGATCAGGAGCAGGAACCCTGGCTGATTTCCCCCCTCTCTCTCTCTCTAACCCAGGGATCACTGGACAGTGATCAGGAGCAGGAACCCTGGCTGATTTCCCCTCTCTCTCTCTCTAACCCAGGGATCACTGGACAGTGATCAGGAGCAGGAACCCTGGCTGATATCCCCTCTCTCCCTCTCTAACCCAGGGATCACTGGACAGTGGTAAGGAAGGCAGGAACCCTGGCTGATTTCCCCGTCTCTCTCTCTAACCCAGGGACCACTGGGCAGTGATCAGGAGCAGGAACCCTGGCTGATTTCCCCTCTCTCTCTCTCTCTAACCCAGGGATCACTGGGCAGTGATCAGGAGCAGGAACCCTGGCTGATTTCCCCTCTCTCTCTCTCTCTAACCCAGGGATCACTGGGCAGTGATCAGGAGCAGGAACCCTGGCTGATTTCCCCCTCTCTCTCTCTCTAACCCAGGAATCAATGGACAGTGATCAGGAGCAGGAACCCTGGCTGATTTCCCCTCTCTCTCTCTCTAACCCAGGGAATCACTGGACAGTGATCAGGAGCAGGAACCCTGGCTGATTTCCCCTCTCTCTCTCTCTAACCCAGGGATCACTGGTCAGTGATCAGGAGCAGGAACCCTGGCTGATTCCCCCTCTCTCTAACCCAGGAATCACTGGACAGTGATCAGGAGCAGGAACCCTGGCTGATTTCCCCTCTCTCTCTAACCCAGGGATCACTGGACAGTGGTCAGGAGCAGGAACACTGGCTTATTTCCTCTCTCTCTCTCTAACCCAGCGATCACTGGACAGTGATCAGTAGCAGGAACCCTGGCTGATTTCACCTCTCTCTCTCTAACCCAGGGATCACTGGACAGTGATCAGGAGCAGGAACCCGGGCTGATTTCCCCTCTCTCTCTAACCCAGGGATCACTGGACAGTGATCAGGAGCAGGAACCCTGGCTGATTTCCCCACTCTCTCTCTCTCTAACCCAGGGATCACTGGACAGTGATCAGGAGCAGGAACCCTGTCTGATTTCCCCTCTCTCTCTAACCCAGGGATCACTGGACAGTGGTCAGGAGCAGGAACACTGGCTTATTTCCTCTCTCTCTCTCTAACCCAGCGATCACTGGACAGTGATCAGGAGCAGGAACCCTGGCTGATTTCCCCCCTCTCTCTCTCTCTCTAACCCAGGGATCACTGGTCAGTGATCAGGAGCAGGAACCCTGGCTGATTTCCTCTCTCTCTCTCTCTAACCCAGGGATCACTGGGCAGTGATTAGGAGCAGGAATCCTGGCTGATTTCCTCTTTCTCTCTCACTAACCCAGGGATCACTGGGCAGTGATCAGGAGCAGGAACCCTGGCTGATTTCCCCTCTCTCTCCCTCTAACCCAGGGATCACTGGGCAGTGATCCGGAGCAGGAAACCTGGCTGATTTCCCCTCTCTCTCGCTCTAACCCAGGGATCACTGGACAGTGATCAGGAGCAGGAACCCTGGCTGATTTCCCCTCTCTCTCTCTCTCTAATCCAGGGATCCCTGGACAGTGATCAGGAGCAGGAACCCTGGCTGATTTCTCCTCTCACTCTCTAACCCAGGGATCACTGGTCAGTGATCAGGAGCAGGAACCCTGGCTGATTTCCTCTCTCTCTCTCCCCAACCCTGGGATCACTGGACAGTGATCAGGAGCAGGAACCCTGGCTGATTTCCCCTCTCTCGCTAACCCAGGGGTCACTGGACAGTGATCAGGAGCAGGAACCCTGGTTGATTTCCCCTCTCTCTCTCTAACCCAGGGATCACTGGACAGCGATCAGGAGCAGGAACCCTGGCTGATTTCTCCTCTCACTCTCTAACCCAGGGATCACTGGACAGTGATCAGGAGCAGGAACCCTGGCTGATATCCCCCCTCTCTCTCTCTAACCCAGGGATCACTGGACAGTGATCAGGAGCAGGAACCCTGGCTGATTTCCCCTCTCTCTCTCTCTCTAACCCAGGGATCACTGGACAGTGATCAGGAGCAGGAACCCTGGCTGATATCCCCCCTCTCTCTCTCTAACCCAGGGATCACTGGACAGTGATCAGGAGCAGGAACCCTGGCTGATTTCCCCTCTCTCTCTCTCTCTAACCCAGGGATCACTGGGCAGTGATCAGGAGCAGGAACCCTGGCTGATTTCCCCTCTCTCTCTAACCCAGGGATCACTGGACAGTGATCAGGAGCAGGAACCCTGGCTGATTTCCCCCCTCTCTCTCTAACCCAGGGATCACTGGACAGTGATCAGGAGCAGGAACCCTGGCTGATTTCCTCTCTCTCTCTCTCTAACCCTGGGATCACTGGACAGTGATCAGGAGCAGGAACCCTGGCTGATTTCCCCTCTCTCTCTCTCTAACCCAGGGATCACTGGACAGTGGTCAGGAGCAGGAACCCTGGCTGATTTCCCCTCTCTCTCTCTCTAACCCAGGGATCACTGGACAGTGATCAGGAGCAGGAACCCTGGCTGATTTCCCCTCTCTCTCTCTCTCTAACCCAGGGATCACTGGACAGTGATCAGGAGCAGGAACCCTGGCTGATTTCCCCTCTCTCTCTCTAACCCAGGGATCACTGGGCAGTGATCAGGAACAGGAACCCTGGCTGATTTCCTCTCTCTCTCTCTCTAACCCAGGGATCACTGGACAGTGATCAGGAGCAGGAACCCTGGCTGATTTCCCCTCTCTCTCTCTAACCCAGGGATCACTGGGCAGTGATCAGGAGCAGGAACCATGGCTGATTTCCCTGTCTCTCTCTAACCCAGGGATCACTGGACAGTGATCAGGAGCAGGAACCCTGGCTGATTTCCCCTCTCTCTCTCTCTCTAACCCAGGGATCACTGGACAGTGATCAGGAGCAGGAACCCTGGCTGATTTCCCCTCTCTCTCTAACCCAGGGATCACTGGACAGTGATCAGGAGCAGGAACCCTGGCTGATTTCCCCTCTGTCTCTCTCTCTCTAACCCAGGGATCACTGGACAGTGATCAGGAACAGGAACCCTGGCTGATTTCCCCTCTCTCTCTCTAACCCAGGGATCACTGGTCAGTGATCAGGAGCAGGAACCCTGGCTGATTTCCTCTCTCTCTCCCCAACCCTGGGATCACTGGACAGTGATCAGGAGCAGGAACCCTGGCTGATTTCCCCTCTCTCGCTAACCCAGGGGTCACTGGATAGTGATCAGGAGCAGGAACCCTGGTTGATTTCCCCTCTCTCTCTCTAACCCAGGGATCACTGGACAGTGATCAGGAGCAGGAACCCTGGCTGATTTCTCCTCTCACTCTCTAACCCAGAGATCACTGGACAGTGATCAGGAGCAGGAACCCTGGCTGATATCCCCCCTCTCTCTCTCTAACCCAGGGATCACTGGACAGTGATCAGGAGCAGGAACCCTGGCTGATTTCCCCTCTCTCTCTCTCTCTAACCCAGGGATCACTGGACAGTGATCAGGAGCAGGAACCCTGGCTGATATCCCCCCTCTCACTCTCTAACCCAGGGCTCACTGGACAGTGATCAGGAGCAGGAACCCTGGCTGATTTCCCCTCTCTCTCTCTCTCTAACCCAGGGATCACTGGGCAGTGATCAGGAGCAGGAACCCTGGCTGATTTCCCCTCTCTCTCTAACCCAGGGATCACTGGACAGTGATCAGGAGCAGGAACCCTGGCTGATATCCCCCCTCTCTCTCTCTAACCCAGGGATCACTGGACAGTGATCAGGAGCAGGAACCCTGGCTGATTTCCCCTCCCTCTCTCTCTCTCTAAACCAGGGATCACTGGGCAGTGATCAGGAGCAGGAACCCTGGCTGATTTCCCCCTCTCTCTAACCCAGGGATCACTGGACAGTGATCAGGAGCAGGAACCCTGGCTGATATCCCCTCTCTCTCTCTCTCTAACCCAGGGATCACTGGACAGTGATCAGGAGCAGGAACCCTGGCTGATTTCCCCTCTATCTCTCTAACCCAGGGAATACTGGGCAGTGAAGAGGAGCAGGAACCCTGGCTGATTTCCTCTCTCTCTCTCTCTAACCCAGGGATCACTGGACAGTGATCAGCAGCAGGAACCCTGGCTGATTTCCCCTCTCCCTGTAACCCAGGGATCACTGGACAGTGATCAGGAGCAGGAACCCTGGCTGATTTCCCCTCTCTCTCTCTCTCTAACCCAGGGATCACTGGACAGTGATCAGGAGCAGGAACCCTGGCTGATTTCTCCTCTCTCTCTCTCTCTCTAACCCAGGGATCACTGGACAGTGATCAGGAGCAGGAACCCTGGCTGATTTCTCCTCTCACTCTCTAACCCAGGGATCACTGGACAGTGATCAGGAGCAGGAACCCTGGCTGATATCCCCCTCTCTCTCTCTTACCCAGGGATCACTGGACAGTGATCAGGAGCAGGAACCCTGGCTGATTTCTCCTCTCTCTCTCTAACCCAGGGATCACTGGACAGTGATCAGGAGCAGGAACCCTGGCTGATTTCCACTCTCTGCCTCTCTAACCCAGGGATCACTGGACAGTGATCAGGAGCAGGAACCCTGGCTGATTTCCCCTCTCTCTCTCTCTCTAACCCAGGGATCACTGGGCAGTGATCAGGAGCAGGAACCCTGGCTGATTTCCCCTCTCTCTCTCTAACCCAGGGATCACTGGACAGTGATCAGGAGCAGGAACCCTGGCTGATTTCCCCCCTCTCTCTCTAACCCAGGGATCACTGGACAGTGATCAGGAGCAGGAACCCTGGCTGATTTCCTCTCTCTCTCTCTCTAACCCTGGGATCACTGGGCAGTGATCAGGAGCAGGAACCCTGGCTGATTTCCCCTCTCTCTCTCTCTCTAACCCAGGGATCACTGGACAGTGATCAGGAGCAGGAACCCTGGCTGATTTCCCCTCTCTCTCTCTCTCTAACCCAGGGATCACTGGACAGTGATCAGGAGCAGGAACCCTGGCTGATTTCCCCTCTCTCTCTCTCTCTCTAACCCAGGGATCACTGGACAGTGATCAGGAGCAGGAACCCTGGCTGATTTCCCCTCTCTCTCTCTAACCCAGGGATCACAAGGCAGTGATCAGGAGCAGCAACCCTGGCTGATTTCCTCTCTCTCACTCTCTAACCCAGCGATCACTGGACAGTGATCAGGAGCAGGAACCCTGGCTGATTTCCCCTCTCTCTCTCTAACCCAGGGATCACTGGGCAGTGATCAGGAGCAGGAACCATGGCTGATTTCCCTCTCTCTCTCTAACCCAGGGATCACTGGACAGTGATCAGGAGCAGGAACCCTGGCTGATTTCCCCTCTCTCTCTCTCTCTAACCCAGGGATCACTGGACAGTGATCAGGAGCAGGAACCCTGGCTGATTTCCCCTCTCTCTCTAACCCAGGGATCACTGGACAGTGATCAGGAGCAGGAACCCTGGCTGATTTCCCCTCTGTCTCTCTCTCTCTAACCCAGGGATCACTGGACAGTGATCAGGAGCAGGAACCCTGGCTGATTTCCCCTCTCTCTCTCTAACCCAGGGATCACTGGTCAGTGATCAGGAGCAGGAACCCTGGCTGATTTCCCTCTCTCTCTCTCCCAACCCTGGGATCACTGGACAGTGATCAGGAGCAGGGACCCTGGCTGATTTCCTCTCTCTCGCTAACCCAGGGGTCACTGGATAGTGATCAGGAGCAGGAACCCTGGTTGATTTCCCCTCTCTCTCTCTAACCCAGGGATCACTGGACAGTGATCAGGAGCAGGAACCCTGGCTGATTTCTCCTCTCACTCTCTAACCCAGGGATCACTGGACAGTGATCAGGAGCAGGAACCCTGGCTGATATCCCCCCTCTCTCTCTCTAACCCAGGGATCACTGGACAGTGATCAGGAGCAGGAACCCTGGCTGATTTCCCCTCTCTCTCTCTCTCTAACCCAGGGATCACTGGACACTGATCAGGAGCAGGAACCCTGGCTGATATCCCCCCTCTCTCTCTCTAACCCAGGGCTCACTGGACAGTGATCAGGAGCAGGAACCCTGGCTGATTTCCCCTCTCTCTCTCTCTCTAACCCAGGGATCACTGGGCAGTGATCAGGAGCAGGAACCCTGGCTGATTTCCCCTCTCTCTCTAACCCAGGGATCACTGGACAGTGATCAGGAGCAGGAACCCTGGCTGATATCCCCCCTCTCTCTCTCTAACCCAGGGATCACTGGACAGTGATCAGGAGCAGGAACCCTGGCTGATTTCCCCTCCCTCTCTCTCTCTAACCCAGGGATCACTGGGCAGTGATCAGGAGCAGGAACCCTGGCTGATTTCCCCTCTCTCTCTAACCCAGGGATCACTGGACAGTGATCAGGAGCAGGAACCCTGGCTGATATCCCCTCTCTCTCTCTCTCTAACCCAGGGATCACTGGACAGTGATCAGGAGCAGGAACCCTGGCTGATTTCCCCTCTATCTCTCTAACCCAGGGATCACTGGGCAGTGAAGAGGAGCAGGAACCCTGGCTGATTTCCTCTCTCTCTCTCTCTAACCCAGGGATCACTGGACAGTGATCAGCAGCAGGAACCCTGGCTGATCTCCCCTCTCCCTGTAACCCAGGGATCACTGGACAGTGATCAGGAGCAGGAACCCTGGCTGATTTCCCCTCTCTCTCTCTCTCTAACCCAGGGATCCCTGGACAGTGATCAGGAGCAGGAACCCTGGCTGATTTCTCCTCTCTCTCTCTCTCTCTAACCCAGGGATCACTGGACAGTGATCAGGAACAGGAACCCTGGCTGATTTCCCCCCTCTCTCTCTAACCCAGGGATCACTGGACAGTGATCAGGAGCAGGAACCCTGGATAAGATCCCCTCTCTCTCTCTGTAACCCAGGGATCACTGGACAGTGATCAGGAGCAGGAACCCTGGCTGATTTCCTCTCTCTCTCTCTCTCGCTAACCCAGGGATCCCTGGACAGTGATCAGGAGCAGGAACCCTGGCTGATTTCTCCTCTCTCTCTCTCTCTCTAACCCAGGGATCACTGGACAGTGATCAGGAGCAGGAACCCTGGCTGATTTCCCCCCTCTCTCTCTAACCCAGGGATCACTGGACAGTGATCAGGAGTAGGAACCCTGGATAAGATCCCCTCTCTCTCTCTGTAACCCAGGGATCACTGGACAGTGATCAGGAGCAGGAACCCTGGCTGATTTCCTCTCTCTCTCTCTCTCTCTAACCCAGGGATCACTGGACAGTGATCAGGAGCAGGACCCCTGGCTGATTTCCCCTCTCTCTCTCTCTCTAACCCAGGGATCCCTGGACAGTGATCAGGAGCAGGAACCCTGGCTGATTTCTCCTCTCTCTCTCTCTCTCTAACCCAGGGATCACTGGACAGTGATCAGGAACAGGAACCCTGGCTGATTTCCCCCCTCTCTCTCTAACCCAGGGATCACTGGACAGTGATCAGGAGCAGGAACCCTGGATAAGATCCCCTCTCTCTCTCTGTAACCCAGGGATCACTGGACAGTGATCAGGAGCAGGAACCCTGGCTGATTTCCTCTCTCTCTCTCTCTCTCTAACCCAGGGATCCCTGGACAGTGATCAGGAGCAGGAACCCTGGCTGATTTCTCCTCTCTCTCTCTCTCTCTAACCCAGGGATCACTGGACAGTGATCAGGAGCAGGAACCCTGGCTGATTTCCCCCCTCTCTCTCTAACCCAGGGATCACTGGACAGTGATCAGGAGTAGGAACCCTGGATAAGATCCCCTCTCTCTCTCTGTAACCCAGGGATCACTGGACAGTGATCAGGAGCAGGAACCCTGGCTGATTTCCTCTCTCTCTCTAACCCAGGGATCACTGGACAGTGATCAGGAGCAGGAACCCTGGCTGATTTCCCCTCTCTCTCTAACCCAGGGATCACTGGGCAGTGATCAGGAGCAGGAACCCTGGCTGATTTCCCCCCTCTCTCTCTCTCTAACCCAGGGATCACTGGGCAGTGATCAGGAGCAGGAACCCTGGCTGATATCCCCCCTCTCGCTCTCTAACCCAGGGATCACTGGACAGTGATCAGGAGCAGGAACCCTGGCTTATTTCCCCTCTCTCTCTAACCCAGGGATCACTGGACAGTGGTCAGGAGCAGGAACATTGGCTTATTACCTCTCTGTCTCTCTAACCCAGCGATCACTGGACAGTGATCAGTAGCAGGAACCCTGGCTGATTTCCCCTCTCTCTCTCTAACCCAGGGATCACTGGACAGCGATCAGGAGCAGGAACCCTGGCTGATTTCCTCTCTCTCTCTCTCTAACCCAGGAATCACTGGACAGTGATCAGGTGCAGGAACCCTGGCTGATTTCCCCTCTCTCTCTAACCCAGGGATCACTGGACAGTGATCAGGAGCAGGAACCCGGGCTGATTTCCCCTCTCTCTCTAACCCAGGGATCACTGGACAGTGATCAGGAGCAGGAACCCTGGCTGATTTCCACTCTCTCTCTCTCTCTAACCCAGGGATCAATGGACAGTGATCAGGAGCAGGAACCCTGTCTGATTTCCACTCTCTCTCCCTCTCTAACCCAGGGATCACTGGACAGTGATCAGGAGCAGGGACCCTAGCTGATTTCCCCTCTCTCTCTCTAACCCACGGATCACTGGACAGTGATCAGGAGCAGGAACCCTGGCTGATTTCCCCTATATCTCTCTAACCCAGGGATCACTGGGCAGTGAAGAGGAGCAGGAACCCTGGTTGATTTCCTCTCTCTCTCTCTCTAACCCAGGGATCACTGGGCAGTGATCAGTAGCAGGAACCCTGGCTGATTTCCCCTCTATCTCTCTAACCCAGGGATCACTGGACAGTGATCAGGAGCAGGAACCCTGGTTGATTTCCCCTCTCTCTCTCTAACCCAGGGATCACTGGTCAGTGATCAGGAGCAGGAACCCTGGCTGATTTCCCCTCTCTCTCTAACCCAGGGATCACTGGACAGTGATCAGGAGCAGGAACCCTGGCTGATTTCCCCTCTCTCTCTCTCTCTCTCTAACCCAGCTATCACTGGACAGTGATCAGGAGCAGGAACCCTGGCTGATTTCCCCTCTCTCTCTCTCTAACCCAGGGATCACTGGACAGTGATCAGGAGCAGGAGCCCTGGCTGATTTCCCCTCTCTCTCGCTCTAACCCAGGGATCACTGGGCAGTGATCCGGAGCAGGAACCCTGGCTGATTTCCCCTCTCTCTCTCTCTCTAATCCAGGGATCCCTGGACAGTGATCAGGAGCAGGAACCCTGGCTGATTTCTCCTCTCACTCTCTAACCCAGGGATCACTGGTCAGTGATCAGGAGCAGGAACCCTGGCTGATTTCCTCTCTCTCTCTCTAACCCTGGGATCACTGGACAGTGATCAGGAGCAGGAACCCTGGCTGATTTCCCCTCTCTCGCTAACCCAGAAGTCACTGGACAGTGATCAGGAGCAGGAACCCTGGTTGATTTCCCCTCTCTCTCTCTAACCCAGGGATCACTGGACAGTGATCAGGAGCAGGAACCCTGGCTGATTTCTCCTCTCTCTCTCTAACCCAGAGATCACTGGACAGTGATCAGGAGCAGGAACCCTGGCTGATTTCTCCTCTCTCTCTCTCTCTCTAACCCAGGGATCACCGGACAGTGATCAGGAGCAGGAACCCTGGCTGATTTCCCCTCTCTCTCTCTAACCCAGGGATCACTGGACAGTGATCAGGAGCAGGAACCCTGGCTGATTTCCCCTCTCTCTCTCTAACCCAGGGATCACTGGACAGTGATCAGGAGCAGGAACCATGGCTGATTTCCCCTCTCTCTCTCTAACCCAGGGATCACTGGACAGTGATCAGGAGCAGGAACCCTGGCTGATTTCCCCTCTCTCTCTAACCCAGGGATCACTGGACAGTGATCAGGAGCAGGAACCCTGGCTGATATCCCCCCTCTCTCTCTCTAACCCTGGGATCACTGGACAGTGATCAGGAGCAGGAACCCTGGCTGATTTCCCCTCTCTCTCTCTCTAACCCAGGGATCACTGGACAGTGATGAGGAGCAGGAACCCTGGCTGATTTCCCCTCTCTCTCTAACCCAGGGATCACTAGACAGTAATCAGGAGCAGGAACCCAGGCTGATATCCCCCCTCTCTCTCTCTAACCCAGGGATCACTGGACAGTGATCAGGAGCAGGAACTCTGGCTGATTTCCTCTCTCTCTCTCTCATTCAGGGATCACTGGACAGTAATCAGGAGCAGGAACCCTGGCTGATTTCCCCTCTCTCTCTCTCTCTAAACCAGGGATCATTGGACAGTGATCAGGAGCAGGAACCCTGGCTGATTTCCCCTCTCTCTCTAACCCAGGGATCACTGGACAGTGATCCGGAGCAGGAACCCTGGCTGATTTCCCCTCTCTCTCTCTCTCTAACCCAGGGATCACTGGACAGTGATCAGGAGCAGGAACCCTGGCTGATTTCCCCCCTCTCTCTCTAACCCAGGGATCACTGGGCAGTGATCAGGAGCAGGAACCCTGGCTGATTTCCCCTCTCTCTCTCTAACCCAGGGATCACTGGACAGTGATCAGGAGCAGGAACCCTGGCTGATTTCCCCTCTCTCTCTAACCCAGGGATCACTGGACAGTGATCAGGAGCAGGAACCCTGGATAAGATCCCCTCTCTCTCTCTCTAACCCAGGGATCACTGGGCAGTGATCAGGAGCAGGAACCCTGGCTGATATCCCCCCTCTCTCTCTCTCTAACCCAGGGATCACTGGACAGTGGTTAGGAGCAGGAACCCTGGCTGATTTCCCCTCTCTCTCTCTCTCTAACCCAGGGATCACTGGGCAGTGATCAGGAGCAGGAACCCTGGCTGATATCCCCCCTCTCTCTCTCTAACCCAGGGATCACTGGACAGTGGTAAGAAGGCAGAACCCTGGCTGATTTCCCCCGTCTCTCTCTCTAACCCAGGGACCACTGGGCAGTGATCAGGAGCAGGAACCCTGGCTGATTTCCCCTCTCTCTCTCTCTCTAACCCAGGGATCACTGGGCAGTGATCAGGAGCAGGAACCCTGGCTGATTTCCCCTCTCTCTCTCTCTCTAACCCAGGGATCACTGGGCAGTGATCAGGAGCAGGAACCCTGGCTGATTTCCCCCTCTCTCTCTCTCTAACCCAGGAATCAATGGACAGTGATCAGGAGCAGGAACCCTGGCTGATTTCCCCTCTCTCTCTCTCTAACCCAGGAATCACTGGACAGTGATCAGGAGCAGGAACCCTGGCTGATTTCCCCTCTCTCTCTCTCTAACCCAGGGATCACTGGGCAGTGATCAGGAGCAGGAACCCTGGCTGATTCCTCCTCTCTCTAACCCAGGAATCACTGGACAGTGATCAGGAGCAGGAACCCTGGCTGATTTCCCCTCTCTCTCTAACCCAGGGATCACTGGACAGTGGTCAGGAGCAGGAACACTGGCTTATTTCCTCTCTCTCTCTCTAACCCAGCGATCACTGGACAGTGATCAGTAGCAGGAACCCTGGCTGATTTCACCTCTCTCTCTCTAACCCAGGGATCACTGGACAGTGATCAGGAGCAGGAACCCGGGCTGATTTCCCCTCTCTCTCTAACCCAGGGATCACTGGACAGTGATCAGGAGCAGGAACCCTGGCTGATTTCCCCACTCTCTCTCTCTCTAACCCAGGGATCACTGGACAGTGATCAGGAGCAGGAACCCTGTCTGATTTCCACTCTCTCTCCCTCTCTAACCCAGGGATCACTGGACAGTGATCAGGAGCAGGAACCCTGGCTGATTTCCCCTCTCTCTCTAACCCAGGGATCACTGGACAGTGGTCAGGAGCAGGAACACTGGCTTATTTCCTCTCTCTCTCTCCAACCCAGCGATCACTGGACAGTGATCAGGAGCAGGAACCCTGGCTGATTTCCCCCCTCTCTCTCTCTCTAACCCAGGGATCACTGGTCAGTGATCAGGAGCAGGAACCCTGGCTGATTTCCTCTCTCTCTCTCTCTAACCCAGGGATCACTGGGCAGTGATTAGGAGCAGGAATCCTGGCTGATTTCCTCTTTCTCTCTCACTAACCCAGGGATCACTGGGCAGTGATCCGGAGCAGGAAACCTGGCTGATTTCCCCTCTCTCTCGCTCTAACCCAGGGATCACTGGACAGTGATCAGGAGCAGGAACCCTGGCTGATTTCCCCTCTCTCTCTCTCTCTAATCCAGGGATCCCTGGACAGTGATCAGGAGCAGGAACCCTGGTTGATTTCCCCTCTCTCTCTCTAACCCAGGGATCACTGGACAGTGATCAGGAGCAGGAACCCTGGCTGATTTCTCCTCTCACTCTCTAACCCAGGGATCACTGGACAGTGATCAGGAGCAGGAACCCTGGCTGATATCCCCCTCTCTCTCTCTAACCCAGGGATCACTGGACAGTGATCAGGAGCAGGAACCCTGGCTGATTTCCCCTCTCTCTCTCTCTCTAACCCAGGGATCACTGGACAGTGATCAGGAGCAGGAACCCTGGCTGATATCCCCCCTCTCTCTCTCTAACCCAGGGATCACTGGACAGTGATCAGGAGCAGGAACCCTGGCTGATTTCCCCTCTCTCTCTCTCTCTAACCCAGGGATCACTGGACAGTGATCAGGAGCAGGAACCCTGGCTGATTTCCCCTCTCTCTCTAACCCAGGGATCACTGGACAGTGATCAGGAGCAGGAACACTGGCTGATTTCCCCCCTCCCTCTCTAACCCAGGTATCGCTGGACAGTGATCGGGAGCAGGAACCCTGGCTGATTTCCTCTCTCTCTCTCTCCAACCCTGGGATCACTGGGCAGTGATCAGGAGCAGGAACCCTGGCTGATTTCCCCTCTCTCTCTCTCTCTAACCCCGGGATCACTGGACAGTGGTCAGGAGCAGGAACCCTGGCTGATTTCCCCTCTCTCTCTCTCTCTAACCCAGGGATCACTGTACAGTAATCAGGAGCAGGAACCCTGGCTGATTTCCCCTCTCTCTCTCTCTCTCTAACCCAGGGATCCCTGGACAGTGATCAGGAGCAGGAACCCTGGCTGATTTCCCCTCTCTCTCTCTAACCCAGGGATCACTGGGCAGTGATCAGGAGCAGCAACCCTGGCTGATTTCCTCTCTCTCTCTCTAACCCAGCGATCACTGGACAGTGATCAGGAGCAGGAACCCTGGCTGATTTCCCCTCTCTCTCTCTAACCCAGGGATCACTGGGCAGTGATCAGGAGCAGGAACCATGGCTGATTTCCTCTCTCTCTCTAACCCAGGGATCACTGAACAGTGATCAGGAGCAGGAACCCTGGCTGATTTCCCCTCTCTCTCTCTCTCTCTAACCCAGGGATCACTGGACAGTGATCAGGAGCAGGAACCCTGGCTGATTTCCCCTCTCTCTCTAACCCAGGGATCACTGGACAGTGATCAGGAGCAGGAACCCTGGCTGATTTCCCCTCTGTCTCTCTCTCTCTAACCCAGGGATCACTGGACAGTGATCAGGAGCAGGAACCCTGGCTGATTTCCCCTCTCTCTCTCTAACCCAGGGATCACTGGTCAGTGATCAGGAGCAGGAACCCTGGCTGATTTCCTCTCTCTCTCTCCCCAACCCTGGGATCACTGGACAGTGATCAGGAGCAGGAACCCTGGCTGATTTCCCCTCTCTCGCTAACCCAGGGGTCACTGGATAGTGATCAGGAGCAGGAACCCTGGTTGATTTCCCCTCTCTCTCTCTAACCCAGGGATCACTGGACAGTGATCAGGAGCAGGAACCCTGGCTGATTTCTCCTCTCACTCTCTAACCCAGGGATCACTGGACAGTGATCAGGAGCAGGAACCCTGGCTGATATCCCCCCTCTCTCTCTCTAACCCAGGGATCACTGGACAGTGATCAGGAGCAGGAACCCTGGCTGATTTCCCCTCTCTCTCTCTCTCTAACCCAGGGATCACTGGACAGTGATCAGGAGCAGGAACCCTGGCTGATATCCCCCCTCTCTCTCTCTAACCCAGGGCTCACTGGACAGTGATCAGGAGCAGGAACCCTGGCTGATTTCCCCTCTCTCTCTCTCTCTAACCCAGGGATCACTGGGCAGTGATCAGGAGCAGGAACCCTGGCTGATTTCCCCTCTCTCTCTCTAACCCAGGGATCACTGGACAGTGATCAGGAGCAGGAACCCTGGCTGATAGCCCCCCTCTCTCTCTCTAACCCAGGGATCACTGGACAGTGATCAGGAGCAGGAACCCTGGCTGATTTCCCCTCTCTCTCTAACCCAGGGATCACTGGACAGTGATCAGGAGCAGGAACCCGGGCTGATTTCCCCACTCTCTCTAACCCAGGGATCACTGGACAGTGATCAGGAGCAGGAACCCTGGCTGATTTCCACTCTCTCTCTCTCTCTAACCCAGGGATCAATGGACAGTGATCAGGAGCAGGAACCCTGTCTGATTTCCACTCTCTCTCCCTCTCTAACCCAGGGATCACTGGACAGTGATCAGGAGCAGGGACCCTAGCTGATTTCCCCTCTCTCTCTCTAACCCACGGATCACTGGACAGTGATCAGGAGCAGGAACCCTGGCTGATTTCCCCTATATCTCTCTAACCCAGGGATCACTGGGCAGTGAAGAGGAGCAGGAACCCTGGTTGATTTCCTCTCTCTCTCTCTCTAACCCAGGGATCACTGGGCAGTGATCAGTAGCAGGAACCCTGGCTGATTTCCCCTCTATCTCTCTAACCCAGGGATCACTGGTCAGTGATCAGGAGCAGGAACCCTGGTTGATTTCCCCTCTCTCTCTCTAACCCAGGGATCACTGGTCAGTGATCAGGAGCAGGAACCCTGGCTGATTTCCCCTCTCTCTCTAACCCAGGGATCACTGGACAGTGATCAGGAGCAGGAACCCTGGCTGATTTCCCCTCTCTCTCTCTCTCTCTCTCTCTCTAACCCAGCTATCACTGGACAGTGATCAGGAGCAGGAACCCTGGCTGATTTCCCCTCTCTCTCTCTCTAACCCAGGGATCACTGGACAGTGATCAGGAGCAGGAGCCCTGGCTGATTTCCCCTCTCTCTCGCTCTAACCCAGGGATCACTGGGCAGTGATCCGGAGCAGGAACCCTGGCTGATTTCCCCTCTCTCTCTCTCTCTAATCCAGGGATCCCTGGACAGTGATCAGGAGCAGGAACCCTGGCTGATTTCTCCTCTCACTCTCTAACCCAGGGATCACTGGTCAGTGATCAGGAGCAGGAACCCTGGCTGATTTCCCCGCTCTCTCTCTCTAACCCTGGGATCACTGGACAGTGATCAGGAGCAGGAACCATGGCTGATTTCCCCTCTCTCTCTAACCCAGGGATCACTGGACAGTGATCAGGAGCAGGAACCCTGGCTGATTTCACCCCTCTCTCTCGAACCCTGGGATCACTGGACAGTGATCAGGAGCAGGAACCCTGGCTGATTTCCCCTCTCTCTCTCTCTAACCCAGGGATCACTGGACAGTGATGAGGAGCAGGAACCCTGGCTGATTTCCCCTCTCTCTCTAACCCAGGGATCACTAGACAGTAATCAGGAGCAGGAACCCAGGCTGATATCCCCCCTCTCTCTCTCTAACCCAGGGATCACTGGACAGTGATCAGGAGCAGGAACCCTGGCTGATTTCCTCTCTCTCTCTCTCTCTAACCCAGGGTTCACTGGACAGTGATCAGGAGCAGGAACCCTGGCTGATTTCCCCTCTCTCTCTCTCTCTAAACCAGGGATCATTGGGCAGTGATCAGGAGCAGGAACCCTGGCTGATTTCCCCTCTCTCTCTCTAACCCAGGGATCACTGGACAGTGATCCGGAGCAGGAACCCTGGCTGATTTCCCCTCTCTCTCTCTCTCTAACCCAGGGATCACTGGACAGTGATCAGGAGCAGGAACCCTGGCTGATTTCCCCCCTCTCTCTCTAACCCAGGGATCACTGGGCAGTGATCAGGAGCAGGAACCCTGGCTGATTTCCCCCCTCTCTCTCTAACCCAGGGATCACTGGACAGTGATCAGGAGCAGGAACCCTGGCTGATTTCCCCTCTCTCTCAAACCCAGGGATCACTGGACAGTGATCAGGAGCAGGAACCCTGGATAAGATCCCCTCTCTCTCTCTCTAACCCAGGGATCACTGGGCAGTGATCAGGAGCAGGAACCCTGGCTGATATCCCCCCTCTCTCTCTCTCTAACCCAGAGATCACTGGACAGTGGTTAGGAGCAGAAACCCTGGCTGATTTCCCCTCTCTCTCTCTCTCTAACCCAGGGACCACTGGGCAGTGATCAGGAGCAGGAACCCTGGCTGATATCCCCCCTCTCTCTCTCTAACCCAGGGATCACTGGACAGTGGTAAGAAGGCAGAACCCTGGCTGATTTCCCCCGTCTCTCTCTCTAACCCAGGGACCACTGGGCAGTGATCAGGAGCAGGAACCCTGGCTGATTTCCCCTCTCTCTCTCTCTCTAACCCAGGGATCACTGGGCAGTGATCAGGAGCAGGAACCCTGGCTGATTTCCCCTCTCTCTCTCTAACCCAGGGATCACTGGGCAGTGATCAGGAGCAGGAACCCTGGCTGATTTCCCCCTCTCTCTCTCTCTAACCCAGGAATCAATGGACAGTGATCAGGAGCAGGAACCCTGGCTGATTTCCCCTCTCTCTCTCTCTAACCCAGGAATCACTGGACAGTGATCAGGAGCAGGAACCCTGGCTGATTTCCCCTCTCTCTCTCTCTAACCCAGGGATCACTGGGCAGTGATCAGGAGCAGGAACCCTGGCTGATTCCCCCTCTCTCTAACCCAGGAATCACTGGACAGTGATCAGGAGCAGGAACCCTGGCTGATTTCCCCTCTCTCTCTAACCCAGGGATCACTGGACAGTGGTCAGGAGCAGGAACACTGGCTTATTTCCTCTCTCTCTCTCTAACCCAGCGATCACTGGACAGTGATCAGTAGCAGGAACCCTGGCTGATTTCACCTCTCTCTCTCTAACCCAGGGATCACTGGACAGTGATCAGGAGCAGGAACCCGGGCTGATTTCCCCTCTCTCTCTAACCCAGGGATCACTGGACAGTGATCAGGAGCAGGAACCCTGGCTGATTTCCCCACTCTCTCTCTCTCTAACCCAGGGATCACTGGACAGTGATCAGGAGCAGGAACCCTGTCTGATTTCCACTCTCTCTCCCTCTCTAACCCAGGGATCACTGGACAGTGATCAGGAGCAGGAACCCTGGCTGATTTCCCCTCTCTCTCTAACCCAGGGATCACTGGACAGTGGTCAGGAGCAGGAACACTGGCTTATTTCCTCTCTCTCTCTCTAACCCAGCGATCACTGGACAGTGATCAGGAGCAGGAACCCTGGCTGATTTCCCCCCTCTCTCTCTCTCTAACCCAGGGATCACTGGTCAGTGATCAGGAGCAGGAACCCTGGCTGATTTCCTCTCTCTCTCTCTCTAACCCAGGGATCACTGGGCAGTGATTAGGAGCAGGAATCCTGGCTGATTTCCTCTTTCTCTCTCACTAACCCAGGGATCACTGGGCAGTGATCAGGAGCAGCAACCCTGGCTGATTTCCCCTCTCTCTCCCTCTAACCCAGGGATCACTGGGCAGTGATCCGGAGCAGGAAACCTGGCTGATTTCCCCTCTCTCTCGCTCTAACCCAGGGATCACTGGACAGTGATCAGGAGCAGGAACCCTGGCTGATTTCCCCTCTCTCTCTCTCTCTAATCCAGGGATCCCTGGACAGTGATCAGGAGCAGGAACCCTGGCTGATTTCTCCTCTCACTCTCTAACCCAGGGATCACTGGTCAGTGATCAGGAGCAGGAACCCTGGCTGATTTCCTCTCTCTCTCTCCCCAACCCTGGGATCACCGGACAGTGATCAGGAGCAGGAACCCTGGCTGATTTCCCCTCTCTCGCTAACCCAGGGGTCACTGGACAGTGATCAGGAGCAGGAACCCTGGTTGATTTCCCCTCTCTCTCTCTAACCCAGGGATCACTGGACAGTGATCAGGAGCAGGAACCCTGGCTGATTTCTCCTCTCACTCTCTAACCCAGGGATCACTGGACAGTGATCAGGAGCAGGAACCCTGGCTGATATCCCCCCTCTCTCTCTCTAACCCAGGGATCACTGGACAGTGATCAGGAGCAGGAACCCTGGCTGATTTCCCCTCTCTCTCTCTCTCTAACCCAGGGATCACTGGACAGTGATCAGGAGCAGGAACCCTGGCTGATATCCCCCCTCTCTCTCTCTAACCCAGGGATCACTGGACAGTGATCAGGAGCAGGAACCCTGGCTGATTTCCCCTCTCTCTCTCTCTCTAACCCAGGGATCACTGGGCAGTGATCAAGAGCAGGAACCCTGGCTGATTTCCCCTCTCTCTCTAACCCAGGGATCACTGGACAGTGATCAGGAGCAGGAACACTGGCTGATTTCCCCCCTCTCTCTCTAACCCAGGGATCGCTGGACAGTGATCGGGAGCAGGAACCCTGGCTGATTTCCTCTCTCTCTCTCTCCAACCCTGGGATCACTGGGCAGTGATCAGGAGCAGGAACCCTGGCTGATTTCCCCTCTCTCTCTCTCTCTAACCCCGGGATCACTGGACAGTGGTCAGGAGCAGGAACCCTGGCTGATTTCCCCTCTCTCTCTCTCTCTAACCCAGGGATCACTGTACAGTAATCAGGAGCAGGAACCCTGGCTGATTTCCCCTCTCTCTCTCTCTCTCTAACCCAGGGATCCCTGGACAGTGATCAGGAGCAGGAACCCTGGCTGATTTCCCCTCTCTCTCTCTAACCCAGGGATCACTGGGCAGTGATCAGGAGCAGCAACCCTGGCTGATTACCTCTCTCTCTCTCTCTAACCCAGCGATCACTGGACAGTGATCAGGAGCAGGAACCCTGG
>NW_024470809.1:810404-860404 GCF_017639515.1 Carcharodon carcharias
GAACCTTTCCAGAATCTATCGAATTTTGGAAAATTAACACCAGTGCATCGACTACCTCATTCACCACATCTTTTAAGACCCTGGGATGAAGTCCATCGGGACCCGGAGATTTGTCAGCCCGCAGCTCCATCAGTTTGCTCAGTACTGCCCCACTAGTGTTTGGAATTTCACCAAGTTCCTCTCTCCATCCCACCTCCTGATCTGCAGCTATTACTGGAATGCTTAATGTATCCTCTATAGTGAAGACAGAAGCAAAATATTTGTTCATTTCTAACGCCATTTCCTTATTATCTACTATTAACTCCCCACTGTCACTCTCTAGAGGACCAACACTCACTTTACTCACTCTTTCCCTGTTTAAATACCTGTGGAAACTCTTGCTATCCGTTTTTACATTTCTAGCTCGCTCTCTCTCAAACTCTGCTTCCTTTCTCCTGATTAACCTTTTAGTCATTCTCTGCCGTTCTTTATATTCTGTCCAATCATCTGCCCTGCCACTCATCTTTGCGGAGTTGTTTGCTTTGTCCTTTAAGTTTGATGCTTTCCTTAACATCTCTGGTTAACCACGGATGGTGGGTCCTCCCCTTAGAGTTTTTCTTTATAGTAGGAATGTACTTATTCTGCATACTCTGAAACATCCCCTTCAATGTCTGTCGCTGCTTCTCTATTGATCTATCCTCTAGCCTAGTATCCCAGTTCACTTCAGCTAGCTCAGCTTTCATCCCCACATAGTTGCCCTTATTTAAGTTTAAGATACTAGTCTTAGACCCACTCTTCTCCCTCTCAAACTGGATGTAAAATTCAATCATATTGTGGTTACTGCTACCCAGGGGTGCCTTTATGCTGAGGTTATTGATCTATCCTCTAGCCTAGTTTCCCAGCTCACTTCAGCTGGCTCAGCTTTCATGTCTGATGTGTGAACCTTACCACACTCCCTCGCCGGCTGCTTGTGGCACTGCTGACAGCCACATTGTTACACAGGGCGTCGAATCCAAGGATCCCTCCTACGCAGTCACCGATAATACAAACCTGCAGAGGGAGGGAGGGAAGGCAGAGAAACAGAAAGGCCCATCAAGAACCTTCACTCAGCCCCTCACCGGGTGTCACATTCTGTCCCTCCCGAATTCAGAGACAATGGAGCATCACCGGGGACAAAATCTGGCAAAACACCTTCAGGACGCTGACTGCTCCTCCGACAGTGCGGCGCTCCCTCAGTACTGACCCTCCGACAGTGCGGCGCTCCCTCAGTACTGACCCTCCAACAGTGCGGCGCTCCCTCAGTACTGACCCTCCGACAGTGCGGCACTCCCTCAGTACTGACCCTCCGACAGTGCAGCACTCCCTCAGTACTGACCCTCCGACAGTGCGGCGCTCCCTCAGTACTGACCCTCCGACAGTGCGGCGCTCCCTCAGTGCTGACCCTCCGACAGTGCGGCTCTCCCTCAGCACTGACCCTCCGACAATGCGGCGCTCCCTCAGTACTGATCCTCCGACAGTGCAGCACTCCCTCAGTACTGACCCTCCGACAGTGCGGCACTCCCTCAGTACTGACCCTCCAACAGTGCGGTGCTCCCTCAGTACTGACCCTACGTCAGTGCAGCACTCCCTCAGCACTGACCCTCCGACAGTGCGGCGCTCCCTCAGTACTGACCCTCCGACAGTGCGGCGCTCCCTCAGTACTGACCCTCCGACAGTGCGGCGCTCCCTCAGTACTGACCCTCCGACAGTGCGGCACACCCTCAGCACTGACCCTCCGACAGTGCGGCACACCCTCAGCACTGACCCTCCGACAGTGCGGCACTCCCTCAGTACTGACCCTCCGACAGTGCGGCACTTCCTCAGTACTGACCCTCCGACAGTGCGGCACACCCTCAGTACTGACCCTCCGACAGTGCGGCACTCCCTCAGTACTGACCCTCCGACAGTGCATCGCTCCCTCAGTACTGACCCTCCAACAGCGCGGCACTCCCTCAGTACTGACCCTCCGACAGTGCGGCGCTCCCTCAGCACTGAACCTCTGACAGTGCGGCACTCCCTCAGTACTGACCCTCTGACAGTGCGGCACTCCCTCAGTACTGACCCTCCGACAGTGCGGCGCTCCCTCAGTACTGACCCTCCGACAGTGCGGCACACCCTCAGTACTGACCCTCCGACAGTGCGGCACACCCTCAGTACTGACCCTCCGACAGTGCGGCACTCCCTCAGTACTGACCCTCCGACAGTGCGGCACTTCCTCAGTACTGACCCTCCGACAGTGCGGCACACCCTCAGTACTGACCCTCCGACAGTGCGGCACTCCCTCAGTACTGACCCTCCGACAGTGCATCGCTCCCTCAGTACTGACCCTCCGACAGTGCGGCGCTCCCTCAGCACTGAACCTCTGACAGTGCGGCGCTCCCTCAGCACTGACCCTCTGACAGTGCGGCACTCCCTCAGTACTGACCCGCTGACAGTGCGGCACTCCCTCAGTACTGACCCTCTGACAGTGCGGCACTCCCTCAGTACTGACCCTCCGACAGTGCGGCACTCCCTCAGTACTGACCCTCCGACAGTGCGGCACTCCCTCAGTACTGACCCTCCGACAGTGCGGCACTCCCTCAGCACTGACCATAGAAAAGTTACAGGGCAGAAAGAGAGGCCATTCAGCCCATCATGTCTGCGCCACTCATTTTAATCCCGCTTCCCAGCCCCTGGTGTGTAGCCTTGCGGGTTCCAGTGCTCCAGATGCAGATCCAGGTACTGTTTATAAACGTGTCAAGGGTTTCAGCCTGAACGACTGGTTCAGGCAGCGAGTTCCAGACATTCCCTTGATACTGAGCATTACCTGCCCCTTGAAGTTGGTCCCTTCAGCAGATTTGAGGAACTCTGCGTAGACCTGGTTGCTACGAGCGATGATCCCAGTCACGGCTTCGCGATACTGAACCGAGGAGGTCGCGAGCAGAGGGAGGGCAGCCAGAGGTATCTGGTCCTGACTCGAAGATAGCCCATCATCATCGTAACCATAGGGACTGAGGCTAGAGGAAAGTGGGACGTGAAAGGGGGAACGGAGAGAGAGGGGGAATGGAGTGAGAGAGAGGGGGAACAGAGAGAGGGGGAACAGAGAGAGAGAGAGGGGGAAGAGAGAGAGAGAGAGAGGGAACAGAGAGAGAGAGAGGGAACAGAGAGAGAGAGAGGGGGAACAGAGAGAGAGAGAGAGGGAACAGAGAGAGAGAGAGAGGGGGAACAGAGAGAGGGGGAACAGAGAGAGAGAGAGAGGGGTAAGAGAGAGAGAGAGAGGGAACAGAGAGAGAGAGAGGGGGAACAGAGAGAGGGGGAGCAGAGAGAGAGAGAGGGGGAAGAGAGAGAGAGAGAGGGAACAGAGAGAGAGAGAGGGAACAGAGAGAGAGAGAGGGGGAACAGAGAGAGAGAGAGAGGGAACAGAGAGAGAGAGAGAGGGGGAACAGAGAGAGGGGGAACAGAGAGAGAGAGAGGGGTAAGAGAGAGAGAGAGAGGGAACAGAGAGAGAGAGAGAGGGAACAGAGAGAGAGAGAGGGGGAACAGAGAGAGAGAGAGGGGGAACAGAGAGAGAGAGAGGGGGAACAGAGAGAGAGAGAGGGGGAACAGAGAGAGAGAGAGGGGGAACAGAGAGAGAGAGAGGGGGAACAGAGAGAGAGAGAGGGGGAACAGAGAGAGAGAGAGGGGGAACAGAGAGAGAGAGAGGGGGAACAGAGAGAGAGAGAGGGGGAACAGAGAGAGAGAGAGGGGGAACAGAGAGAGGGGGGAACAGAGAGAGAGAGGGGTAAGAGAGAGAGAGAGAGGGAACAGAGAGAGAGAGGGGGGGAACAGAGAGAGAGAGAGGGGGAACAGAGAGAGAGAGAGGGGGGAACAGAGAGAGAGAGAGGGGGAACAGAGAGAGAGAGAGGGGGAACAGAGAGAGAGAGAGGGGGAACAGAGAGAGAGAGAGGGGGGGAACAGAGAGAGAGAGAGAGGGGGAACAGAGAGAGAGAGAGGAGGGGGAACAGAGAGAGAGAGGGGGGGAACAGAAAGAGAGAGAGGGGGAACAGAGAGAGAGAGAAGGGGAACAGAGAGAGAGAGAGGGGGAACAGAGAGAGAGAGAAGGGGAACAGAGAGAGAGAGAGGGGGAACAGAGAGAGAGAGAGGGGAACAGAGAGAGAGAGAAGGGGAACAGAGAGGAGAGAGAGGGGGAACAGAGAGAGAGAGAGGGGGAACAGAGAGAGAGAGAGGGGGGACAGAGAGAGAGAGAGGGGGGAACAGAGAGAGAGAGAGGGGAACAGAGAGAGAGAGGGGGAACAGAGAGAGAGAGGGGGAACAGAGAGAGAGAGAGGGGGAACAGAGAGAGAGGGAGGGGAAACAGAGAGAGAGGGGAAACGGAGAGAGAGGGGAAACGGAGAGAGAGGGGAAACGGAGAGAGAGGGGAAACGGAGAGAGAGGGGAAACGGAGAGAGAGGGGAAACGGAGAGAGAGGGGAAACGGAGAGAGAGGGGAAACGGAGAGATAGGGGGAATGGAGAGACAGAGGGGGAACGGCGAGAGAGAGAGGGAGAGAGAGACAGGAAATGGGGAGTGGGAGAGGCGGAGAGTGGGAAAGGCACAGCGAGAGGGGGAGAGAAGACGAGATAGAGAGATGTAGAGAGGGGGTGACAGACGGAGAGAGGGAGAGATGGAAAATGAAAGAGAGAGAGAGAGGGAGGGAGCAGGACAGAGAGACAGAGGCAATGAGTGAGAGATAGATAGAGATGGAAAGACAGAGGGAGACAGGCAGACAAAGAGAGAGACAGTGAGAGAGAGAGAGAGACAGACGGAGAGAGAGAGAGATGGAGAGAGAGAGACGGAGAGAGAGAGAGACGGAGAGAGAGAGAGACGGAGAGAGAGAGAGACGGAGAGAGAGGCGGAGAGAGAGAGAGACGGAGAGAGAGAGAGAGACGGAGAGAGAGAGAGACGGAGAGAGAGAGAGACGGAGAGAGAGAGAGACGGAGAGACGGAGAGACGGAGAGACGGAGAGACGGAGAGACGGAGAGACAGAGAGACAGAGAGACAGAGAGACAGAGAGACAGAGAGACAGAGAGACAGAGAGACAGAGAGACAGAGAGAGAGAGAGAGACGGATAGAGAGAGACCGAGAGAGAGACCGAGAGAGAGACGGAGAGAGAGACGGAGAGAGAGAGAGAGAGACGGAGAGAGAGAGAGACGGAAAGAGAGAGACACGGAGGGAGAGAGAGAGAGACAGAGAGAGAGAGACAGAGAGAGAGAGACAGAGAGAGAAAGACAGAGAGAGAAAGACAGAGAGAGAAAGACAGAGAGAGAAAGACAGAGAAAGACAGAGAGAAAGACAGAGAGAGAGAGACAGAGAGAGAGAGAGATGGAGAGAGAGAGAGACGGAAAGAGAAACAAACAGAGAGAGACAGAGACAGACAGAAAGACAGACAGAGAGACAGACAGAGAGACAGACAGAGAGACAGACAGAGAGACAAAGAGACAGACAGAGAGAGAAGAGGTGGTGAGAGAATGAGGGAGGAGGGAGGGAGAAATAGAGTGAGAGAAGAAAGAGGGTCAGGATGTGGGATAAAAAGAGATAAACACAGTTTTACTGCTTGTTATAATTCGACTGACGGATAGAGCATGACAGAGAGGGAGTGACACAGGGGGAGTGTTACAGAGAGGGAGTGACACAGGGGGAAAGTGACAGAGAGGGAGAGACACAGGGGGAGTGTGACAGAGAGGGAGTGACATAGGGAGAGTGAGACAGGGAGGAAGTGACACAGGGAGTGAGAGAGAGGGAGTGACACAGGGGGAGAGTGACAGAGAGGGAGTGACACAGGGAGTGTGACAGAGAGGGAGTGACACGGGGGAGTGTGACAGAGAGGGAGTGACACAGGGGGAGTGTTACAGAGAGGGAGTGACACAGGGAGAGTGTGACAGAGAGGGAGTGACACAGGGAGAGTGACAGAGAAGGAGTGACACAGGGGGAGAGTGACAGAGAGGGAGTGACACAGGGGGAGAGTGACAGAGAGGGAGTGACACAGGGGGAGAGTGACAGAGAGGGAGTGACACAAGGGGAGTGTTGCAGAGAGGGAGTGACACAGAGGGAGAGTGACAAGAGGGAGTGACACAGGGGGAGAGTGACAGAGAGGGAGTGACACAGGGAGAGTGACAGATGAGTGACACAGGGGGAGTGTGACAGAGAGGGAGTGACACAGGGTGTGTGACAGAGAGGGAGTGACACAGGGAGAGTGAGACAGGGAGGGAGTGACACAGGGAGAGAGAGACAGGGAGGCAGTGATACAGGGTGTGTGACAGAGAGGGAGTGACACAGGGGGAGTGTTACAGAGAGGGAGTGACACAGGGAGAGTGTGACAGGGAGGGAGTGACACAGGGAGAGAGAGAAAGGGAGGGAGTGATACAGGGTGTGTGACAGAGAGGGAGTGACACAGGGGGAGTGTTACAGAGAGGGAGTGACACAGGGAGAGTGTGACAGAGAGGGAGTGACACAGGGAGTGTGACAGAGAGGGAGTGACACGGGGGAGTGTGACAGAGAGGGAGTGACACAGGGGGAGTGTTACAGAGAGGGAGTGACACAGGGAGAGTGTTATAGAGAGGGAGTGACACAGGGAGAGTGACAGAGGAGTGACACAGGGAGAGTGTGACAGGGAGGAAGTGACACAGGGGGAGTGTGACAGGGAGGAAGTGACACAGGGGGAGTGTTACAGAGAAGGAGTGACACAGGGGGAATGTGACAGAGAGGGAGTGACACAGGGAGAGTGTTACAGATAAGGAGTGACACAGGGGGAGTGTGACAGAGAAGGTGTGACACAGGGGGAGTGTGACAGAGAGGGAGTGACACGGGAAGTGTGACAGAGGGAGTGACACAGGGGGAGTGTTACAGAGAGGGAGTGACACAGGGGGAGTGTGACAGAGAGCGAGTGACACAGGGTGATTGTGACAGAGCAGGAGTGACACAGGAGGAGTGTGACAGAGAGGGTGTGACACAGGGGGAGTGTGACAGAGAAGGAGTGACACGGGGAGTGCGAGAGAAGGGGGTGTGTTACAGAGAGGGAGTGACACAGGGGGGTGTGACAATGAGGGAGTGACGGATACGAGTGTGACAGATAGGGAGTGACACAGGGGGAGTGTGACAGAGAGGGAGTGACGGATACGAGTGTGACAGATAGGGAGTGACACAGGGGGAGTGTGACAGAGAGGGAGTGACACAGAGGGAGTGTGACAATGCGGGAGAGACACAGGGGGAGTGTGACAGAGAGGGAGTGACACAGGGGGAGTGTGACAGAGAGGGACTGACACAGGGGGAGTGTGACAGAAAGGGAGTGACACAGGGGGAGTGTTACAGAGAGGGACTGACACGGGAAGTGTGACAGGGAGGAATTGACACAGGGGAAGTGTTACAGAGAGGGAGTGACACAGGGGGAGTGTGACAGAGAGGGAGTGACACGGGGAGTGTGACAGAGAGGGAGTGACACAGGGGGATTGTGACAGAGAAGGAGTGACACAGGGGGAGTGTGACAGAGAGGGAGTGACACGAGGAGTGTGAGAGAAGGGGGAGTGTTACAGAGAGGGAGTGACACAGGGGGAGTGTGACAGAGAGGGAGTGACACAGGGGGAGTGTTACAGAGAAGGAGTGACACAGGGGGAGTGTGAAAGAGAGGGAGTGACACAGGGGGAGTGTGAAAGAGAGGGAGTGACACGGGGAGAGTGTGACAGAGAAGGAGTGACACAGGAGAGTTTGACAGAGAGGGAGTGACACAGGGGGAGTGTTACAGAGAGGGAGTGACACAGGGAGAGTGTGACAGAGGAGTGACACAGGAGAGTTTGACAGAGAGGGAGTGACACGGGGAGTGTGACAAGGAGGGAGTGACACAGGGGGGGTGTGACAATGAGGGAGTGACGGATACGAGTGTGACAGAGAGGGAGTGACACAGGGGGAGTGTGACAATGAGGGAGTGACACAGGGGGAGTGTTACAGAGAGGGAGTGACACAGAGGGAGTGTGACAATGAGGGAGTGACACAGGGGGAGTGTGAGAGTGAGGGACTGACAAAGGGGGAGAGTGACAGAGAGGGACTGACACAGGGGGAGTGTGACAGGGAGGGACTGACACAGGGGGAGAGTGACAGAGAGGGACTGATACAGGGGGAGTGACACAGGGGGAGTGTTACAAAGAGGAAGTGACACAGGGGGAGTGTTACAGAGAGGGAGTGACACGGGGGAGTGAGACAGGGAGGGAGTGACACAGGGAGAGTGTGACACAGGGAGAGTGTGACAGAGAGGGAGTGACACAAGGGGAGTGTGACAGAGAGGGAGTGACACAGGGGGAGTGTGACAGAGAGGGAGTGACACAGGGGGAGTGTGAAAGAGAGGGAGTGACACAGGGGGAGTGTGACAGAGAGGGAGTGACACAGGGGGAGTGTGACAGAGAGGGAGTGACACAGGGGGAGTGTGACAGAGAGGGAGTGACACAGGGGGAGAGTGAAAGAGAGGGAGTGACACAGGGGGAGTGTGACAGAGAGGGAGTGACACAGGGGGAGTGTTACAGAGAAGGAGTGACACAGGGGGAGTGTGAAAGAGAGGGAGTGACACAGGGGGAGTGTGACAGAGAGGGAGTGACACAGGGGGAGTGTGACAGAGAGGGAGTGATACAGGGGGAGTGTGACAGAGAGGGAGTGACACAGGGGGAGTGTGAAAGAGAGGGAGTGACACAGGGGGAGTGACACAGGGGGAGTGACACAGGGGGAGTGACACAGGGGGAGTGACACAGGGGGAGTGACACAGGGGGATTGACACAGGGGGATTGACACCGGGGGATTGACACCGGGGGATTGACACCGGGGGATTGACACAGGGGGATTGACACAGGGGGATTGACACAGGGGGATTGACACAGGGGGATTGACACAGGGGGATTGACACAGGGGGATTGACACAGGGGGATTGACACAGGGGGATTGACACAGGGGGAGTGTTACAGAGAGGGAGTGATACAGAGAGGGTGTGACAAAGGGGGAGTGTTACAGAGAGGGCGTGACACAGGGGGAGTGTGACAGAGAGGGAGTGACACAGGGGGAGTGTGACAGAGAGGGAGTGACACAGGGAGAGTGTGACAGAGCGGGATTGACACAGGGCGAGAGTGACAGGGAGGGAGTGACACAGGGGGAGAGTGACAGAGAAGGAGTGACACAGGTGGAGTGTTGCAGAGAGGGAGCGACACAGGGGGAAAGTGACAGACAGGGAGTGACACAGGGGAAGTGAGACAGAGAGGGAGTGACACAGGGGAAGTGTGACAGAGAGGGAGTGACACAGGGAGAGTGAGACAGGGAGGGAGTGACACAGGGGGAGTGTGACAGAGAGGGAGTGACACAGGGAGAGTGTGACAGAGAGGGAGTGACACAGGGAGAGTGTGACAGAGAGGGAGTGACACAGGGGGAGTGTGACAGAGAGGGAGTGACACAGGGGGAGTGTGACAGAGAGGGAGTGACACAGGGGGAAAGTGACAGAGAGGGAGTGACACAGGGGGAGTGTGACAGAGAGGGAGTGACACAGGGGGAAAGTGACAGAGAGGGAGTGACACAGGGGGAAAGTGACAGAGAGGGAGTGACACAGGGGGAGTGTGACAGAGAGGGAGTGACACAGGGGAGTGTTACAGAGAAGGAGTGACACAGGGGGAGTGTGACAGAGAGGGAGTGACACAGGGGGAGTGTGACAGGGAGGGACTGACACAGGGGGAGTGTGACAGAGAGGGACTGACACAGGGGGAGTGACACAGGGGGAGTGTTACAAAGAGGAAGTGACACAGGGGGAGTGTTACAGAGAGGGAGTGACACGGGGGAGTGAGACAGGGAGGGAGTGACACAGGGAGAGTGTGACAGAGAGTGAGTGACACAGGGGGAGTGTTACAAAGAGGAAGTGACACAGGGGGAGTGTTACAGAGAGGGAGTGACACGGGGGAGTGAGACAGGGAGGGAGTGACACAGGGAGAGTGTGACAGAGAGGGAGTGACACAGGGGGAGTGTGACAGAGAGGGAGTGACACAGGGGGAGTGTGACAGAGAGGGAGTGACACAGGGGGTGTGTTACAGAGAAGGAGTGACACAGGGGGAGTGTGAAAGAGAGGGAGTGACACAGGGGGAGTGTGAAAGAGAGGGAGTGACACAGGGGGAGTGTGACAGAGAGGGAGTGACACAGGGGGAGTGTGACAGAGAGGGAGTGACACAGGGGGAGTGTGACAGAGAGGGAGTGACACAGGGGGAGAGTGAAAGAGAGGGAGTGACACAGGGGGAGTGTGACAGTGAGGGAGTGACACAGGGGGAGTGTGAAAGAGAGGGAGTGACACAGGGGGAGTGTGACAGAGAGGGAGTGACACAGGGGGAGTGTGACAGAGAGGGAGTGACACAGGGGGAGTGTGACAGAGAGGGAGTGACACAGGGGGAGTGTGAAAGAGAGGGAGTGACACAGGGGGAGTGACACAGGGGGAGTGACACAGGGGGAGTGACACAGGGGGATTGACACAGGGGGAGTGACACAGGGGGAGTGACACAGGGGGAGTGACACAGGGGGATTGACACTGGGGGATTGACACCGGGGGATTGACACCGGGGGATTGACACAGGGGGATTGACACAGGGGGATTGACACAGGGGGATTGACACAGGGGGATTGACACAGGGGGATTGACACAGGGGGATTGACACAGGGAGAGTGTTACAGAGAGGGAGTGATACAGAGAGGGTGTGACAAAGGGGGAGTGTTACAGAGAGGGCGTGACACAGGGGGAGTGTGACAGAGAGGGAGTGACACAGGGGGAGTGTGACAGAGAGGGAGTGACACAGGGAGAGTGTGACAGAGCGGGATTGACACAGGGCGAGAGTGACAGGGAGGGAGTGACACAGGGGGAGAGTGACAGAGAAGGAGTGACACAGGTGGAGTGTTGCAGAGAGGGAGTGACACAGGGGGAAAGTGACAGACAGGGAGTGACAAAGGGGAAGTGAGACAGAGAGGGAGTGACACAGGGGAAGTGTGACAGAGAGGGAGTGACACAGGGAGAGTGAGACAGGGAGGGAGTGACACAGGGGGAGTGTGACAGAGAGGGAGTGACACAGGGAGAGTGTGACAGAGAGGGAGTGACACAGGGAGATTGTGACAGAGAGGGAGTGACACAGGGGGAGTGTGACAGAGAGGGAGTGACACAGGGGGAAAGTGACAGAGAGGGTGTGACAAAGGGGGAGTGTGACAGAGAGGGAGTGACAAAGGGGGAAAGTGACAGAGAGGGAGTGACACAGGGGGAGTGTGACAGAGAGGGAGTGACACAGGGGGAGTGTTACAGAGAAGGAGTGACACAGGGGGAGTGTGACAGAGAGGGAGTGACACAGGGGGAGTGTGACAGGGAGGGACTGACACAGGGGGAGTGTGACAGAGAGGGACTGACACAGGGGGAGTGACACAGGGGGAGTGTTACAAAGAGGAAGTGACACAGGGGGAGTGTTACAGAGAGGGAGTGACACGGGGGAGTGAGACAGGGAGCGAGTGACACAGGGAGAGTGTGACAGAGAGGGAGTGACACAGGGAGAGTGTGACAGAGAGGAAGTGACACAGGGGGAGTGTTACAGAGAGGGAGTGACACGGGGGAGTGAGACAGGGAGGGAGTGACACAGGGAGAGTGTGACAGAGAGGGAGTGACACAGGGGGAGTGTGACAGAGAGGGAGTGACACAGGGGGAGTGTGACAGAGAGGGAGTGACACAGGGGGAGTGTGACAGAGAGGGAGTGACACAGGGGGAGTGTTACAGAGAAGGAGTGACAGAGGGGGAGTGTGAAAGAGAGGGAGTGACACAGGGGGAGTGTGAAAGAGAGGGAGTGACACAGGGAGAGTGTGACAGAGAGGGAGTGACACAGGGGGAGTGTGACAGAGAGGGAGTGACACGGGGAGAGTGTGACAGAGAAGGAGTGACACAGGAGAGTTTGACAGAGAGGGAGTGACACAGGGAGAGTGAGACAGGGAGGGAGTGACACAGGGGGAGTGTGACAGAGAGGGAGTGAAACAGGGAGAGTGTGACAGAGAGGGAGTGACACAGGGAGAGTGTGACAGAGAGGGAGTGACACAGGGGGAGTGTGACAGAGAGGGAGTGACACAGGGGGAAAGTGACAGAGAGGGAGTGACACAGGGGGAGTGTGACAGAGAGGGAGTGACACAGGGGGAAAGTGACAGAGAGGGAGTGACACAGGGGGAAAGTGACAGAGAGGGAGTGACACAGGGGGAGTGTGACAGAGAGGGAGTGACACAGGGGGAGTGTTACAGAGAAGGAGTGACACAGGGGGAGTGTGACAGAGAGGCAGTGACACAGGGGGAGTGTGACAGGGAGGGACTGACACAGGGGGAGTGTGACAGAGAGGGACTGACACAGGGGGAGTGACACAGGGGGAGTGTTACAAAGAGGAAGTGACACAGGGGGAGTGTTACAGAGAGGGAGTGACACGGGGGAGTGAGACAGGGAGGGAGTGACACAGGGGGAGTGTTACAAAGAGGAAGTGACACAGGGGGAGTGTTACAGAGAGGGAGTGACACGGGGGAGTGAGACAGGGAGGGAGTGACACAGGGAGAGTGTGACAGAGAGGGAGTGACACAGGGGGAGTGTGACAGAGAGGGAGTGACACAGGGGGAGTGTGACAGAGAGGGAGTGACACAGGGGGTGTGTTACAGAGAAGGAGTGACACATGGGGAGTGTGAAAGAGAGGGAGTGACACAGGGGGAGTGTGAAAGAGAGGGAGTGACACAGGGGGAGTGTGACAGAGAGGGAGTGACACAGGGGGAGTGTGACAGAGAGGGAGTGACACAGGGGGAGTGTGACAGAGAGGGAGTGACACAGGGGGAGTGTGACAGAGAGGGAGTGACACAGGGGGAGAGTGAAAGAGAGGGAGTGACACAGGGGGAGTGTGACAGAGAGGGAGTGACACAGGGGGAGTGTGAAAGAGAGGGAGTGACACAGGGGGAGTGTGACAGAGAGGGAGTGACACAGGGGGAGTGTGACAGAGAGGGAGTGACACAGGGGGAGTGTGACAGAGAGGGAGTGACACAGGGGGAGTGTGAAAGAGAGGGAGTGACACAGGGGGAGTGACACAGGGGGAGTGACACAGGTGGAGTGACACAGGGGGAGTGACACAGGGGGATTGACACCGGGGGATTGACACCGGGGGATTGACACAGGGGGATTGACACAGGGGGATTGACACAGGGGGATTGACACAGGGGGATTGACACAGGGGGATTGACACAGGGGGATTGACACAGGGGGAGTGTTACAGAGAGGGAGTGATACAGAGAGGGTGTGACAAAGGGGGAGTGTTACAGAGAGGGCGTGACACAGGGGGAGTGTGACAGAGAGGGAGTGACACAGGGGGAGTGTGACAGGGAGGGAGTGACACAGGGAGAGTGTGACAGAGCGGGATTGACACAGGGCGAGAGTGACAGGGAGGGAGTGACACAGGGGGAGAGTGACAGAGAAGGAGTGACACAGGTGGAGTGTTGCAGAGAGGGAGTGACACAGGGGGAAAGTGACAGACAGGGAGTGACACAGGGGAAGTGAGACAGAGAGGGAGTGACACAGGGGAAGTGTGACAGAGAGGGAGTGACACAGGGAGAGTGAGACAGGGAGGGAGTGACACAGGGGGAGTGTGACAGAGAGGGAGTGACACAGGGAGAGTGTGACAGAGAGGGAGTGACACAGGGAGATTGTGACAGAGAGGGAGTGACACAGGGGGAGTGTGACAGAGAGGGAGTGACACAGGGGGAAAGTGACAGAGAGGGAGTGACACAGGGGGAGTGTGACAGAGAGGGAGTGACACAGGGGGAAAGTGACAGAGAGGGAGTGACACAGGGGGAGTGTGACAGAGAGGGAGTGACACAGGGGGAGTGTTACAGAGAAGGAGTGACACAGGGGGAGTGTGACAGAGAGGGAGTGACACAGGGGGAGTGTGACAGGGAGGGACTGACACAGGGGGAGTGTGACAGAGAGGGACTGACACAGGGGGAGTGACACAGGGGGAGTGTTACAAAGAGGAAGTGACACAGGGGGAGTGTTACAGAGAGGGAGTGACACGGGGGAGTGAGACAGGGAGGGAGTGACACAGGGAGAGTGTGACAGAGAGGGAGTGACACAGGGAGAGTGTGACAGAGAGGACGTGACACAGGGGGAGTGTTACAGAGAGGGAGTGACACGGGGGAGTGAGACAGGGAGGGAGTGACACAGGGAGAGTGTGACAGAGAGGGAGTGACACAGGGGGAGTGTGACAGAGAGGGAGTGACACAGGGGGAGTGTGACAGAGAGGGAGTGACACAGGGGGAGTGTTACAGAGAAGGAGTGACACAGGGTGAGTGTGAAAGAGAGGGAGTGACACAGGGGGAGTGTGAAAGAGAGGGAGTGACACGGGGAGAGTGTGACAGAGAAGGAGTGACACAGGAGAGTTTGACAGAGAGGGAGTGACACAGGGGGAGTGTGACAGAGAGGGAGTGACACAGGGGGAGTGTGACAGAGAGGGAGTTACACAGGTGGAGTGTGACAGAGAGGGAGTGACACAGGGGGAGTGTGACAGAGAGGCAGTGACACAGGGGGAGTGTGACAGAGAGGGAGTGACACAGGGGGAGTGTGAAAGAGAGGGAGTGACACAGGTGGAGTGACACAGGGGGAGTGACACGGGGGAGTGACACGGGGGAGTGACACGGGGGAGTGACACGGGGGGAGTGACACAGGGGAGTGACACAGGGGGAGTGACACAGGGGGATTGACACAGGGGGAGTGACACAGGGGGATTGACACAGGGGGAGTGACACAGGGGGATTGACACAGGGGGATTGACACAGGGGGATTGACACAGGGGGATTGACACCGGGGGATTGACACCGGGGGATTGACGCCGGGGGATTGACGCCGGGGGATTGACACAGGGGGATTGACACAGGGGGATTGACACAGGGGGATTGACACAGGGGGATTGACACAGGGGGATTGACACAGGGGGATTGACACAGGGGGAGTGTTACAGAGAGGGCGTGAAACAGGGGGAGAGTGACAGAGAGGGAGTGACACAGGGGGAGTGTGACAGAGAGGGAGTGACACAGGGAGAGTGTGACAGAGCGGGATTGACACAGGGGGAGAGTGACAGGGAGGGAGTGACACAGGGGGAGAGTGACAGAGAAGGAGTGACACAGGGGGAGTGTTGCAGAGAGGGAGTGACACAGGGGGAAAGTGACAGACAGGGAGTGACACAGGGGAAGTGAGACAGAGAGGGAGTGACACAGGGGAAGTGTGACAGAGAGGGAGTGACACAGGGAGAGTGAGACAGGGAGGGAGTGACACAGGGGGAGTGTGACAGAGAGGGAGTGACACAGGGAGAGTGTGACAGAGAGGGAGTGACACAGGGAGAGTGTGACAGAGAGGGAGTGACACAGGGGGAGTGTGACAGAGAGGGAGTGACACAGGGGGAAAGTGACAGAGAGGGAGTGACACAGGGGGAGTGTGACAGAGAGGGAGTGACACAGGGGGAGTGTTACAGAGAAGGAGTGACACAGGGGGAGTGTGACAGAGAGGGAGTGACACAGGGGGAGTATGACAGGGAGGGACTGACACAGGGGGAGTGTGACAGAGAGGGACTGACACAGGGGGAGTGACACAGGGGGAGTGTTACAAAGAGGGAGTGACACAGGGGGAGTGTTACAGAGAGGGAGTGACACGGGGGAGTGAGACAGGGAGGGAGTGACACAGGGAGAGTGTGACAGAGAGGGAGTGACACAGGGGGAGTGTGACAGAGAGGGAGTGACACAGGGGGAGTGTGACAGAGAGGGAGTAACACAGGGGGAGTGTTACAGAGAAGGAGTGACACAGGGGGAGTGTGAAAGAGAGGGAGTGACACAGGGGGAGTGTGACAGAGAGGGAGTGACGCAGGGGGAGTGTGACAGAGAGGGAGTGACACAGGGGGAGTGTTACAGAGAAGGAGTGACACAGGGGGAGTGTGAAAGAGAGGGAGTGACACAGGGGGAGTGTGACACAGAGGGAGTGACACAGGGGGAGTGTGAAAGAGAGGGAGTGACACAGGGGGAGTGACACAGGGGGATTGACACCGGGGGATTGACACAGGGGGATTGACACAGGGGGATTGACACAGGGGGATTGACACAGGGGGATTGACACAGGGGGAGTGTTACAGAGAGGGAGTGATACAGAGAGGGTGTGACAAACGGGGAGTGTGACAGAGAGGGAGTGACACAGGGGGAGTGTGACAGAGAGGGAGTGACACAGGGAGAGTGTGACAGAGCGGGATTGACACAGGGGGAGAGTGACAGGGAGGGAGTGAAACAGGGGGAGAGTGACAGAGAAGGAGTGACACAGGGGGAGTGTTGCAGAGAGGGAGTGACACAGGGGGAAAGTGACAGAGAGGGAGTGAATCGGGAAGTGAGACAGAGAGGGAGTGACACAGGGAGAGTGAGACAGGGAGGGAGTGACACAGGGGGAGTGTGACAGAGAGGGAGCGACACAGGGAGAGTGTGACAGAGAGTGAGTGACACAGGGGGAGTGTGACAGAGAGGGAGTGACACAGGGGGAGTGTGACAGAGAAGGAGTGACACGGGGGAGTGTGACAGAGAGGGAGTGACACAGGGGGAGTGTGACAGAGAAGGAGTGACACAGGGAGAGTGTTGCAGAGAGGGAGTGACACAGGGGGAGTGTGACAGAGAGGGAGTGACACAGGGGGAGTGTGACAGAGAGGGAGTGACACAGGGGGAGTGTTACAGAGAAGGAGTGACACAGGGGGAGTGTGACAGAGAGGGAGTGACACAGGTGGAGTGTGACAGGGAGGGACTGACACAGGGGGAGTGTGACAGAGAGGGACTGACACAGGGGGAGTGACACAGGGGGAGTGTTACAAAGAGGAAGTGACACAGGGGGAGTGTTACAGAGAGGGAGTGACACGGGGGAGTGAGACAGGGAGGGAGTGACACAGGGAGAGTGTGACAGAGAGGGAGTGACACATGGGGAGTGTGACAGAGAGGGAGTGACACAGGGGGAGTGTTACAGAGAAGGAGTGACAGAGGGGGAGTGTGAAAGAGAGGGAGTGACACAGGGGGAGTGTGAAAGGGAGGGAGTGACACGGGGAGAGTGTGACAGAGAAGGAGTGACACAGGAGAGTTTGACAGAGAGGGAGTGACACAGGGGGAGTGTTACAGAGAGGGAGTGACACAGGGAGAGTGTGACAGAGAAGGAGTGACACAGGAGAGTTTGACAGAGAGGGAGTGACACGGGGAGTGTGACAAGGAGGGAGTGACACAGGTTGGGTGTGACAATGAGGGAGTGACGGATACGAGTGTGACAGAGAGGGAGTGACACAGGGGGAGTGTGACAATGAGGGAGTGACACAGGGGGAGTGTTACAGAGAGGGAGTGACACAGGGGGAGTGTGACAATGAGGGAGTGACACAGGGGGAGTGTGACAGAGAGGGACTGACACAGGGGGAGTGTGACAGGGAGGGACTGACACAGGGGGAGAGTGACAGAGAGGGACTGATACAGGGGGAGTGACACAGGGGGAGTGTTACAAAGAGGAAGTGACACAGGGGGAGTGTTACAGAGAGGGAGTGACACGGGGGAGTGAGACAGGGAGGGAGTGACACAGGGAGAGTGTGACAGAGAGGGAGTGACACAGGGGGAGTGTGACAGAGAGGGAGTGACACAGGGGAAGTGTGAAAGAGAGGGAGTGACACAGGGGGAATGACACAGGGGGAGTGACACAGGGGGAGTGACACAGGGGGAGTGACACAGGGGGAGTGACACAGGGGGAGTGACACAGGGGGATTGACACAGGGGGATTGACACAGGGGGAGTGACACAGGGGGATTGACGCCGGGGGATTGACGCCGGGGGATTGACGCCGGGGGATTGACGCCGGGGGATTGACGCCGGGGGATTGACGCCGGGGGATTGACGCCGGGGGATTGACGCCGGGGGATTGACGCCGGGGGATTGACGCCGGGGGATTGACGCAGGGGGATTGACACAGGGGGATTGACACAGGGGGATTGACACAGGGGGATTGACACAGGGGGATTGACACAGGGGGATTGACACAGGGGGATTGACACAGGGGGATTGACACAGGGGGATTGACACAGGGGGAGTGTTACAGAGAGGGAGTGATACAGAGAGGGTGTGACAAAGGGGGAGTGTTACAGAGAGGGCGTGACACAGGGGGAGCGTGACAGAGAGGGAGTGACACAGGGGGAGTGTGACAGAGAGGGAGTGACACAGGGAGAGTGTGACAGAGCGGGATTGACACAGGGGGAGAGTGACAGGGAGGGAGTGACACAGGGGGAGAGTGACAGAGAAGGAGTGACACAGGGGGAGTGTTGCAGAGAGGGAGTGACACAGGGAGAGTGTGACAGAGAGGGAGTGACACAGGGAGAGTGTGACAGAGAGGGAGTGACACAGGGGGAGTGTGACAGAGAGGGAGTGACACAGGGGGAAAGTGACAGAGAGGGAGTGACACAGGGGGAGTGTGACACAGAGGGAGTGACACAGGGGGAGTGTTACAGAGAAGGAGTGACACAGGGGGAGTGTGACAGAGAGGGAGTGACACAGGGGGAGTATGACAGGGAGGGACTGACACAGGGGGAGTGTGACAGAGAGGGACTGACACAGGGGGAGTGACACAGGGGGAGTGTTACAGAGAGGGAGTGACACGGGGGAGTGAGACAGGGAGGGAGTGACACAGGGAGAGTGTGACAGAGAGGGAGTGACACAGGGGGAGTGTGACAGAGAGGGAGTGACACAGGGGGAGTGTGACAGAGAGGGAGTAACACAGGGGGAGTGTTACAGAGAAGGAGTGACACAGGGGGAGTGTGAAAGAGAGGGAGTGACACAGGGGGAGTGTGACAGAGAGGGAGTGACACAGGGGGAGTGTGACAGAGAGGGAGTGACACAGGGGAGTGTTACAGAGAAGGAGTGACACAGGGGGAGTGTGAAAGAGAGGGAGTGACACAGGGGGAGTGTGACAGAGAGGGAGTGACACAGGGGGAGTGTGAAAGAGAGGGAGTGACACAGGGGGAGTGACACAGGGGGATTGACACAGGGGGATTGACACAGGGGGATTGACACAGGGGGATTGACACAGGGGGATTGACACAGGGGGATTGACACAGGGGGATTGACACAGGGGGATTGACACAGGGGGAGTGTTACAGAGAGGGAGTGATACAGAGAGGGTGTGACAAAGGGGGAGTGTGACAGAGAGGGAGTGACACAGGGGGAGTGTGACAGAGAGGGAGTGACACAGGGAGAGTGTGACAGAGCGGGATTGACACAGGGGGAGAGTGACAGGGAGGGAGTGAAATAGGGGGAGAGTGACAGAGAAGGAGTGACACAGGGGGAGTGTTGCAGAGAGGGAGTGACACAGGGGGAAAGTGACAGAGAGGGAGTGACACGGGAAGTGAGACAGAGAGGGAGTGACACAGGGAGAGTGTGACAGAGAGGGAGTGACACAGGGAGAGTGTGACAGAGAAGGAGTGACACAGGAGAGTTTGACAGAGAGGGAATGACACGGGGGAGTGTGACAGAGAGGGAGTGACACAGGGAAAGTGTGACAGAGAAGGAGTGACACAGGAGAGTTTGACAGAGAGGGAGTGACACAGGGGGAGTGTTACAGAGAGGGAGTGACACAGGGAGAGTGTGACAGAGAGGGAGTGACACAGGGGGAGTGTTACAGAGAGGGAGTGACACAGGGGGAGTGTGACAGAGAAGGAGTGACACAGGAGAGTTTGACAGAGAGGGAGTGACACAGGGGGAGTGTTACAGAGAGGGAGTGACACAGGGAGAGTGTGACAGAGAAGGAGTGACACAGGAGAGTTTGACAGAGAGGGAGTGACACGGGGAGTGTGACAAGGAGGGAGTGACACAGGGGGAGTGCGAGAGTGAGGGAGTGACACAGGGGGAGTGTGAGAGTGAGGGACTGACACAGGGGGAGTGTGACAGAGAGGGACTGACACAGGGGGAGTGTGACAGAGAGGGACTGACACAGGGGGAGTGTGACAGGGAGGGACTGACACAGGGGGAGTGTGACAGAGATGGACTGACACAGGGGGAGTGACACAGGGGGAGTGTTACAAAGAGGAAGTGACACAGGGGGAGTGTTACAGAGAGGTAGTGACACGGGGGAGTGAGACAGGGAGGGAGTGACACAGGGAGAGTGTGACAGAGAGGGAGTGACACAGGGGGAGTGTGACAGAGAGGGAGTGACACAGGGGGAGTGTTACAGAGATGGAGTGATACGGGGAGTGTGAGAGAGAGGGTGTGACACAGGGGGAGTGTTACAGAGAAGGAGCGACACAGGGGGAGTGTGACAGAGAGGGAGTGACACAGGGGGAGTGTGACAGAGAGGGAGTGACACAGGGGGAGTGTGACAGAGAGGGAGTGACACAGGGGGAGTGTGACAGAGAGGGAGTGACACAGGGGGAGTGTGACAGAGAAGGAGTGACACAGGGGGAGTGTGAAAGAGAGGGAGTGACACAGGGGGAGTGTGACACAGAGGGAGTGACACAGGGGGAGTGACACAGGGGGATTGACACAGGGGGATTGACACCGGGGGATTGACACCGGGGGATTGACACCGGGGGATTGACACAGGGGGATTGACACAGGGGGATTGACACAGGGGGATTGACACAGGGGGATTGACACAGGGGGATTGACACAGGGGGTTTGACACAGGGGAATTGACACAGGGGAATTGACACAGGGGGAGTGTTACAGAGAGGGAGTGATACAGAGAGGGTGTGACAAAGGGGGAGTGTTACAGAGAGGGCGTGACACAGGGGGAGTGTGACAGAGAGGGAGTGACACAGGGAGAGTGTGACAGAGCGGGATTGACACAGGGGGAGAGTGACAGGGAGGGAGTGACACAGGGGGAGAGTGAAAGAGAAGGAGTGACACAGGGGGAGTGTTGCAGAGAGGGAGTGACACAGGGGAAGTGAGACAGAGAGGGAGTGACACAGGGGAAGTGTGACAGAGAGGGAGTGACACAGGGAGAGTGAGACAGGGAGGGAGTGACACAGGGGGAGTGTGACAGAGAGGGAGTGACACAGGGAGAGTGTGACAGAGAGGGAGTGACACAGGGGGAGTGTGACAGAGAGGGAGTGACACAGGGAGAGTGTGACAGAGAGGGAGTGACACAGGGGGAGTGTGACAGGGAGGAAGTGACACAGGGGGAGTGTTACAGAGAAGGAGTGGCACAGGGGGAGTGTGACAGGGAGGAAGTGACACAGGGGGAGTGTTACAGAGAAGGAGTGGCACAGGGGGAGTGTTACAGTTAAGGAGTGACACAGGGGGAGTGTTATAGAGAAGGAGTGACACAGGGGGAGTGTGACAGAGAAGGTGTGACACAAGGGGAGTGTGACAGAGAGGGAGTGACACAGGGGGAGTGTGACAGAGAAGGAATGACACGGGGGAGTGTGACAGAGAAGGAGTGACACGGGGGAGTGTGACAGAGAAGGAGTGACACGGGGGAGTGCTACAGAGAGGGAGTGACACGGGGAATGTGACATCGAGGGAGTGACGGATACGAGTGTTGCAGAGAGGGAGTGACACGGGGAGTGTGACAATGATGGAGTGACACAGGGGAAGTGTTACAGAGAGGGAGTGACACAGAGGGAGTGTGACAATGAGGGAGTGACACAGGGGGATTGTGACAGAGAGGGAGTGACACAGGGGGAGTGTGACAATGAGGGAGTGACACAGGGGGATTGTGACAGAGAGGGAGTGACACAGGGGGAGTGTTACAGAGAGGGAGTGACACAGGGGGAGTGTTACAGAGAGGAAGTGACACAGGGGGAGTGTGACAGAGAGGGACTGACACAGGGGGAGTGTGACAGAGAGGGACTGACACAGGGGGAGTGAGACAGAGAGGGAGTGACATGGGGGAGTGAGACAGAGAGGGAGTGACACGGAGGAGTGTGAGAGAGAGGGAGCGTCACAGGGGGAGTGTCACAGAGAGGGAGTGACACAGGGAGAGTGTGACAGAGAGGGAGTGACACAGGGAGAGTGTGACAGAGAAGGAGTGACACAGGGGGAGTGTTACAGAGAAGGAGAGACACAGGGAGAGTGTGACAGCGAAGGAGTGACACTGGGGGAGTGTGACAGAGAAGGAGTGACACAGGGGGAGTGTGACAGGGAGGGAGTGACACAGGGTAAGTATTACAGAGAAGGAGTGACACGGGGGAGTGTTACAGAGAGTGAGTGACACGGGGAGTGTGACAACGAGGGAGTGCCGGATACGAGTGTTACAGAGACGGAGTGACACAGGGGGAGTGTGACAATGAGGGAGTGACAGACAGGAATGACGGAGGGAGAGATGGACGGAACGACGGAGACGGAGGGAGTGACGGAGGGAGAGATGGAGAGAGTGATGGAGGGAGTGACGGAGTGAGAGATGGAGGGAGAGACGAAGGGAGTGACGGAGGCAGTGACGCACACTAATCCAGTCGCCTCGGGCGATCCCTCAGACCCGCTGAGACTCACTTGGAGATGAGAGCTAAAGCCTCGGAGCAGACCGGTGGACAGGATACGATCCGTGACACAATATGTCCCAGAGCCTCGGGGAAATGGACCCGAGTCACTGTGTCGAAGATTGACCTCAGGGTCGAGAGGTCAGCCAACTTGGAGCTGGGGTCACCAGGCCCCGGGTCCAGAATAGTCCCCCCGTGGATAATCAGCATCAGGACATGAATCTTGCAGCTTTGACTAATGTTCTCTGAGGAAACGCTCTGTACGGAGACAGGGAGGAGAGAGATGTGAATAACCTTAACTCAACTCCCTCAACGCCGGCCCCTCCTTCCCCCTCACTGACCCCTCTCACCCCCCCTCACTCACCCCTCTCACCCCCCCTCACTCACCCCTCTCACTCCCCCTCACTCACCCCTCTCACCCCCCCTCACTCACCCCTCTCACTCCCCCTCACTGACCCCTCTCACTCCCCCTCACTCACCCCTCTCACCCCCCCTCACTCACCCCTCTCACCCCCCCTCACTGACCCCTCTCACTCCCCCTCACTGACCCCTCTCACTCCCCCTCACTCACCCCTCTCACCCCCCCTCACTCACCCCTCTCACCCCCCCTCACTCACCCCTCTCACTCCCCCTCACTGACCCCTCTCACTCCCCCTCACTCACCCCTCTCACCCCCCCTCACTCACCCCTCTCACCCCCCCTCACTCACCCCTCTCACTCCCCCTCACTCACCCCTCTCACCCCCTCTCACTGACCCCTCTCACCCCCCCTCACTCACCCCTCTCACCCCCCCTCACTCACCCCTCTCACTCCCCCTCACTGACCCCTCTCACTCCCCCTCACTCACCCCTCTCACCCCCCCTCACTGACCCCTCTCACTCCCCCTCACTGACCCCTCTCACTCCCCCTCACTCACCCCTCTCACCCCCCCTCACTCACCCCTCTCACCCCCCCTCACTCACCCCTCTCACCCCCCCTCACTCACCCCTCTCACTCCCCCTCACTGACCCCTCTCACTCCCCTCACTCACCCCTCTCACCCCCCCTCACTGACCCCTCTCACTCCCCCTCACTCACCCCTCTCACCCCCCCTCACTCCCCCTCACTGACCCCTCTCACCCCCCCTCACTCACCCCTCTCACCCCCTCTCACCCCCCCTCACTCACCCCTCTCACCCCCCCTCACTCACCCCTCTCACCCCTCTCACTCACCCCTCTCACCCCCTCTCACTCCCCCTCACTGACCCCTCTCACCCCCCCTCACTCACCCTCTCACCCCCCCCTCACTCACCCCTCTCACCCCTCTCACTCACCCCTCTCACCCCCTCTCACTCACCCCTCTCACTCACCCTCACTCACCCCTCTCACCCCCTCTCACTCCCCCTCACTGACCCCTCTCACCCCCTCTCACTCCCCCTCACTGACCCCTCTCACTCCCCCTCACTCACCCCTCTCACCCCTCCTCACTCACCCCTCTCACCCCCTCTCACTCCCCCTCACTGACCCCTCTCACCCCCTCTCACTCACCCCTCTCACCCCCTCTCACTCCCCCTCACTGACCCCTCTCACTCCCCTCACTCACCCCTCTCACCCCCTCTCACCCCCTCTCACTCACCCCTCTCACCCCCTCTCACTCCCCCTCACTGACCCCTCTCACTCCCCCTCACTCCCCCTCTCACTCCCCCTCACTGACCCCTCTCACCCCCCCTCACTCCCCCTCTCACTCCCCCTCACTGACCCCTCTCACCCCCTCTCACTCACCCCTCTCACCCCCTCTCACTCCCCCTCACTGACCCCTCTCACCCCCTCTCACCCCCCCTCACTCACCCCTCTCACCCCCTCTCACCCCCTCTCACTCACCCCTCTCACCCCCTCTCACTCCCCCTCACTGACCCCTCTCACTCCCCCTCACTCCCCCTCTCACTCCCCCTCACTGACCCCTCTCACTCCCCCTCACTCACCCCTCTCACCCCCTCTCACCCCCTCTCACCCCCCCTCACTCACCCCTCTCACCCCCTCTCACTCACCCCTCTCACCCCCTCTCATTCCCCCTCACTCCCCCTCTCACTCCCCCTCACTCACCCCTCTCACCCCCTCTCACTCCCCCTCACTGACCCCTCACTCCCCCTCTCACTCACCCCTCTCACCCTCTCTCACTCCCCCTCACTGACCCCTCTCACCCCCTCTCACTCCCCCTCACTGACCCCTCTCACTCCCTCTCACTCACCCCTCTCACCCCCTCTCACTCCCTCTCACTCCCCCTCTCACTCCCCCTCACTCACGCCTCTCACTCCCTCTCACTCACCCCTCTCACTCCCTCTCACTCCCCCTCTCACTCCCCCTCACTCACGCCTCTCACTCCCTCTCACTCACCCCTCTCACTCCCTCTCACTCACCCTCTCACTCCCCCTCACTCACGCCTCTCACTCCCTCTCACTCACCCCTCTCACTCCCTCTCACTCCCCCTCTCACTCCCCCTCACTGACCCCTCTCACTCCCCCTCACTGACCCCTCTCACTCCCCCTCACTCACCCCTCTCACTCCCCCTCACTCACCCCTCTCACCCCCTCTCACTCACCCTCACTCACCCCTCTCACCCCCTCTCACTCACCCTCACTCACCCCTCTCACTCCCCCTCACTCACCCTCTCACTCCCCCTCACTCACCCCTCTCACTCCCCCTCACTCACCCCCCTCACTCACCCCTCTCACTCCCCCTCACTCACCCCTCTCACTCCCCCTCACTCACCCCTCTCACTCCCCCTCACTCACCCCTCTCACTCCTCTCACTCCCCCTCACTCACCCCTCTCACTCCCCCTCACTCACCCCTCTCACTCCTCTCACTCCTCTCACTCCCCCTCACTCACCCCTCTCACTCCCCCTCACTGACCCCTCTCACCCCCTCTCACCCCCTCTCACCCCCCCTCACTCACCCCTCTCACCCCCTCTCACCCCCTCTCACTCACCCCTCTCACCCCCTCTCATTCCCCCTCACTGACCCCTCTCACTCCCCCTCACTCCCCCTCTCACTCCCCCTCACTCACCCCTCTCACCCCCTCTCACTCACCCCTCTCACCCCCTCTCACTCCCCCTCACTGACCCCTCACTCCCCCTCTCACTCACCCCTCTCACCCTCTCTCACTCCCCCTCACTGACCCCTCTCACCCCCTCTCACTCCCCCTCACTGACCCCTCTCACTCCCTCTCACTCACCCCTCTCACCCCCTCTCACTCCCTCTCACTCCCCCTCTCACTCCCCCTCACTCACGCCTCTCACTCCCTCTCACTCACCCCTCTCACTCCCTCTCACTCCCCCTCTCACTCCCCCTCACTCACGCCTCTCACTCCCCCTCACTGACCCCTCTCACCCCCCCTCACTCACCCCTCTCACCCCCCCTCACTCACCCCTCTCACTCCCCCTCACTGACCCCTCTCACCCCTCCTCACTCACCCCTCTCACTCCCCCTCACTGACCCCTCTCACTCCCCTCACTCACCCCTCTCACCCCCCCTCACTCACCCCTCTCACCCCCCCTCACTGACCCCTCTCACTCCCCCTCACTGACCCCTCTCACTCCCCCTCACTCACCCCTCTCACCCCCCCTCACTCACCCCTCTCACCCCCCCTCACTCACCCCTCTCACTCCCCCTCACTGACCCCTCTCACTCCCCCTCACTCACCCCTCTCACCCCTCCTCACTCACCCCTCTCACCCCCCCTCACTCACCCCTCTCACTCCCCCTCACTCACCCCTCTCACCCCCTCTCACTGACCCCTCTCACCCCCCCTCACTCACCCCTCTCACCCCCCCTCACTCACCCCTCTCACTCCCCCTCACTGACCCCTCTCACTCCCCCTCACTCACCCCTCTCACCCCCCCTCACTGACCCCTCTCACTCCCCCTCACTGACCCCTCTCACTCCCCCTCACTCACCCCTCTCACCCCCCCTCACTCACCCCTCTCACCCCCCCTCACTCACCCCTCTCACCCCCTCTCACTCCCCCTCACTGACCCCTCTCACCCCCCCTCACTCACCCCTCTCACCCCCTCTCACTCACCCCTCTCACCCCCTCTCACTCCCCCTCACTGACCCCTCTCACCCCCCCTCACTGACCCCTCTCACCCCCCCTCACTCACCCCTCTCACCCCCCCTCACTGACCCCTCTCACTCCCCCTCACTCACCCCTCTCACCCCCCCTCACTCCCCCTCACTGACCCCTCTCACCCCCCCTCACTCACCCCTCTCACCCCCTCTCACCCCCCCTCACTCACCCCTCTCACCCCCCCTCACTCACCCCTCTCACCCCTCTCACTCACCCCTCTCACCCCCTCTCACTCCCCCTCACTGACCCCTCTCACCCCCCCTCACTCACCCCTCTCACCCCCCCTCACTCACCCCCTCTCACCCCTCTCACTCACCCCTCTCACCCCCTCTCACTCACCCCTCTCACTCACCCTCACTCACCCCTCTCACCCCCTCTCACTCCCCCTCACTGACCCCTCTCACCCCCTCTCACTCCCCCTCACTGACCCCTCTCACTCCCCCTCACTCACCCCTCTCACCCCTCCTCACTCACCCCTCTCACCCCCTCTCACTCCCCCTCACTGACCCCTCTCACCCCCTCTCACTCACCCCTCTCACCCCCTCTCACTCCCCCTCACTGACCCCTCTCACTCCCCCTCACTCACCCCTCTCACCCCCTCTCACCCCCTCTCACTCACCCCTCTCACCCCCTCTCACTCCCCCTCACTGACCCCTCTCACTCCCCCTCACTCCCCCTCTCACTCCCCCTCACTGACCCCTCTCACCCCCCCTCACTCCCCCTCTCACTCCCCCTCACTGACCCCTCTCACCCCCTCTCACTCACCCCTCTCACCCCCTCTCACTCCCCCTCACTGACCCCTCTCACCCCCTCTCACCCCCCCTCACTCACCCCTCTCACCCCCTCTCACCCCCTCTCACTCACCCCCTCTCACCCCCTCTCACTCCCCCTCACTGACCCCTCTCACTCCCCCTCACTCCCCCTCTCACTCCCCCTCACTGACCCCTCTCACTCCCCCTCACTGACCCCTCTCACTCCCCCTCACTCACCCCTCTCACCCCCTCTCACCCCCTCTCACCCCCCCTCACTCACCCCTCTCACCCCCCTCTCACTCACCCCTCTCACCCCCTCTCATTCCCCCTCACTCCCCCTCTCACTCCCCCTCACTCACCCCTCTCACCCCCTCTCACTCCCCCTCACTGACCCCTCACTCCCCCTCTCACTCACCCCTCTCACCCTCTCTCACTCCCCCTCACTGACCCCTCTCACCCCCTCTCACTCCCCTCACTGACCCCTCTCACTCCCTCTCACTCACCCCTCTCACCCCCTCTCACTCCCTCTCACTCCCCCTCTCACTCCCCCTCACTCACGCCTCTCACTCCCTCTCACTCACCCCTCTCACTCCCTCTCACTCCCCCTCTCACTCCCCCTCACTCACGCCTCTCACTCCCTCTCACTCACCCCTCTCACTCCCTCTCACTCACCCTCTCACTCCCCCTCACTCACGCCTCTCACTCCCTCTCACTCACCCCTCTCACTCCCTCTCACTCCCCCTCTCACTCCCCCTCACTGACCCCTCTCACTCCCCCTCACTGACCCCTCTCACTCCCCCTCACTCACCCCTCTCACTCCCCCTCACTCACCCCTCTCACCCCCTCTCACTCACCCTCACTCACCCCTCTCACCCCCTCTCACTCACCCTCACTCACCCCTCTCACTCCCCTCACTCACCCTCTCACTCCCCCTCACTCACCCCTCTCACTCCCCCTCACTCACCCCCCTCACTCACCCCTCTCACTCCCCCTCACTCACCCCTCTCACTCCCCCTCACTCACCCCTCTCACTCCCCCTCACTCACCCCTCTCACTCCTCTCACTCCCCCTCACTCACCCCTCTCACTCCCCCTCACTCACCCCTCTCACTCCTCTCACTCCTCTCACTCCCCCTCACTCACCCCTCTCACTCCCCCTCACTGACCCCTCTCACCCCCTCTCACCCCCTCTCACCCCCCCTCACTCACCCCTCTCACCCCCTCTCACCCCCTCTCACTCACCCCTCTCACCCCCTCTCATTCCCCCTCACTGACCCCTCTCACTCCCCCTCACTCCCCCTCTCACTCCCCCTCACTCACACCCTCTCACCCCCTCTCACTCACCCCTCTCACCCCCTCTCACTCCCCCTCACTGACCCCTCACTCCCCCTCTCACTCACCCCTCTCACCCTCTCTCACTCCCCCTCACTGACCCCTCTCACCCCCTCTCACTCCCCCTCACTGACCCCTCTCACTCCCTCTCACTCACCCCTCTCACCCCCTCTCACTCCCTCTCACTCCCCCTCTCACTCCCCCTCACTCACGCCTCTCACTCCCTCTCACTCACCCCTCTCACTCCCTCTCACTCCCCTCTCACTCCCCCTCACTCACGCCTCTCACTCCCTCTCACTCACCCCTCTCACTCCCTCTCACTCCCCTCTCACTCCCCCTCACTGACCCCTCTCACTCCCCCTCACTGACCCCTCTCACTCCCCCTCACTCACCCCTCTCACTCCCCCTCACTCACCCCTCTCACCCCCTCTCACTCACCCTCACTCACCCCTCTCACCCCCTCTCACTCCCCTCACTCACCCCTCTCACTCCCCCTCACTCACCCCCCTCACTCACCCCTCTCACTACCCCTCACTCACCCCTCTCACTCCCCCTCACTCACCCCTCTCACTCCCCCTCACTCACCCCTCTCACTCCTCTCACTCCTCTCACTCCCCCTCACTCACCCCTCTCACTCCCCCTCACTCACCCCTCTCACTCCTCTCACTCCTCTCACTCCCCCTCACTCACCCCTCTCACTCCCCCTCACTCCCCCTCACTCACCCCTCTCACTCCCCCTCACTCACCCCCCTCACTCACCCCTCTCACTACCCCTCACTCACCCCTCTCACTCCCCCTCACTCACCCCTCTCACTCCCCCTCACTCACCCCTCTCACTCCTCTCACTCCTCTCACTCCCCCTCACTCACCCCTCTCACTCCCCCTCACTCACCCCTCTCACTCCTCTCACTCCTCTCACTCCCCCTCACTCACCCCTCTCACTCCCCTCACTCACCCCTCTCACTCCTCTCACTCCTCTCACTCCCCCTCACTCACCCCCCTCACTCCCCCCTCACTCACCCCTCTCACTCCTCTCACTCCTCTCACTCCCCCTCACTCACCCCTCTCACTCCCCCTCACTCACCCCCCTCACTCCCCCCTCACTCACCCCCCTCACTCCCCCCTCACTCACCCCCCTCACTCACCCCTCTCACTCCCTCTCACTCCCCCTCTCACTCCCTCTCACTCACCCTCTCACTCCCCCTCACTCACGCCTCTCACTCCCTCTCACTCACCCCTCTCACTCCCTCTCACTCCCCCTCTCACTCCCCCTCACTCACGCCTCTCACTCCCTCTCACTCACCCCTCTCACTCCCTCTCACTCCCCCTCTCACTCCCCCTCACTCACCCCTCTCACTCCCCCTCACTCACCCCTCTCACTCCCCCTCACTCACCCCTCTCACTCCCTCTCACTCCCCGTCACTCCCCCCTCTCACTCCCCCTCACTCACCCCTCTCACCCCCTCTCACTCACCCCCCTCACTCACCCCTCTCACTCCCCCTCACTGACCCCTCTCACTCCCCCTCACTGACCCCTCTCACTCCCCCTCACTGACCCCTCTCACTCCCCCTCACTGACCCCCTCACTTCCCCTCACTGACCCCCTCACTGACCCCTCTCACTTGCCCCTCACTGACCCCTCCTCTCCTGTATACTCACCCCTCACTGACCTCTCCTGTATACTCACCCCTCACTGACCCCTCCTCTCCTGTATACTCACCCCTCACTGACCCCTCCTCTCCTGTATACTCACCCCTCACTGACCCCTCCTCTCCTGTATACTCACCCCTCACTGACCCCTCCTCTCCTGTATACTCACCCCTCACTGACCCCTCCTCTCCTGTATACTCACCCCTCACTGACCCCTCCTCTCCTGTATACTCACCCCTCACTGACCCCTCCTCTCCTGTATAATCATCACTCACTGACCCCTCCTCTCCTGTATACTCACCCCTCACTGACCCCTCCTCTCCTGTATAATCATCACTCACTGACCCCTCCTCTCCTGTATACTCACCCCTCACTGACCCCTCCTCTCCTGTATACTCACCCCTCACTGACCCCTCCTCTCCTGTATACTCACCCCTCACTGACCCCTCCTCTCCTGTATTCTCACCCCTCACTGACCCCTCCTCTCCTGTATACTCACCCCTCACTGACCCCTCCTCTCCAGTATACTCACCCCTCACTGACCTCTCCTGTATACTCACCCCTCACTGACCCCTCCTCTCCTGTATACTCACCCCTCACTGACCCCTCCTCTCCTGTATACTCACCCCTCACTGACCCCTCCTCTCCTGTATACTCACCCCTCACTGACCTCTCCTGTATACTCACCCCTCACTGACCCCTCCTCTCCTGCATACTCACCCCTCACTGACCCCTCCTCTCCTGTATACTCACCCCTCATTGACCCCTCCTCTCCTGTATACTCACCCCTCATTGACCTATCTCCCCCGTACTGACCCCTCATTCACCATTCACCTCACACTGATTCCACACTGACCTCTCCCCTTCATCACGCTGACCCGCTCACTTTCCTCTCTCCTCCACCACACTGACCCCTCCCATCCACCACACTGACCCCTCACTGACATTCAATCTCCCCTCATTGACACCTCCCCTCCCCCGCACGGACCTCTCATTGACATCTCCCCTCCCCCGCACGGACCCCTCATTGACATCTCCCCTACCTCACACTGACCTCTTACCTTCCTCCACTGACCCCTCCCTGACCATTCACCTTCCTGTACTGACCCCTCCCTGACCTCTCACCTTCCTGCACTGACCCCTCACTGACCCCTCACCTTCCTGCACTGACCTCTCACCTTCCTGCACTGACCCCTCCCTGACCTCTCACCTTCCTGCACTGACCCCTCACCTTCCTGCACTGACCCCTCACCTTCCTGCACTAACCCCTCACCTTCCTGCACGAAACCCCTCACCTTCCTGCACTAACCCCTCACCTTCCTGCACTAACCCCTCACCTTCCTGCACTGACCCTCACCTTCCTGCACTGACCCCTCACCTTCCTGCACTGACCCCTCACCTTCCTGCACTGACCCCTCACCTTCCTGCACTGACCCCTCACCTTCCTGCACTGACCCCTCACCTTCCTGCACTGACCCCTCACCTTCCTGCACTGACCCCTCACCTTCCTGCACTGACCCCTCACCTTCCTGCACTGACCCCTCACCTTCCTGCACTAACCCCTCACCTTCCTGCACTGACCCCTCACCTTCCTGCACTGACCCCTCACTGACCTCTCACCTTCCTGCACTGACCCCTCACTGACCTCTCACCTTCCTGCTCTGACCCCTCACTGACCTCTCACCTTCCTGCACTGACCCCTCACTGACCTCTCACCTTCCTGCACTGACCCCTCATTGACCTCTCACCTTCCTGCACTGACCCCTCACCTTCCTGCACTGACCCCTCACCTTCCTGCACTGATCCCTCACTGACCTCTCACCTTCCTGCACTGACCCCTCACTGACCTCTCACCTTCCTGCACTGACCCCTCATTGACCTCTCACCTTCCTGCACTGACCCCTCACCTTCCTGCACTGATCCCTCACTGACCTCTCACCTTCCTGCACTGATCCCTCACTGACCTCTCACCTTCCTGCACTGATCCCTCACTGACCTCTCACAATTCCTGCACTGACCCTTGCAGCTCCCCCGCACTGAACCCTCACCGACCTCTGCCCTCCTCTGCACTAACCTCTCAAAGACCCTTGCTCGCCCCTCACTGCCCCTGCACTGACCCCCAACGACCCCTTCCCCCCTCACCCACACTGACTTCTCACCTCTCCTGCACTGACCTCTAACCTTCCCTGCACTAACTCCCTTCGCACACCCTTCCTGCATTTGACCCTTCATTGACCTCTCGCCTCTCTGACACCGACCCCTGACCTCACCTGCACTGACCCTTTACTGACACCACACTGACACCCCACCTCCCAGTCACTAACCATTCTCCAGTGTGACCCCACCGCCCCCCCCCCCCCACACTGACCCTTCCCCCATGCCAAGCCACTCACTGACCTACCCTCCCCACCCTCACCGGCCAAAAGACCCCACGGTGACCACCCCCTCTCCCCCACCCCCTCACACGAGGGCAGCCAGTGGGGAGGAGAGGAGGCTCACTCACCTCGGACAGGGAGCGAGTGTCCATCGAGCAGGGGGGCGGCCGTCCACTGCAGTCCCGCAACACAGGAGACGCGTCACCTAGAGGGGGGCCAAGGAGCGGGAGACGGATCAGGGGCTGTCAACGCTGCGAGAAAACGCGGGCGCCAGAAATTGAGCACAAACCCACCTGGCGGACAGCTTCGCACTCCCATCGGAATTGCACGTGGCCCTTGGAACAAGGCGGAGGGAGTGACCGCACAAGTAGCAATAACTGGGTATGATGTGGTCACCGTTACACAGAGACATGGATGCATTAAGTGACCAAGACTGTTTGGGGGGGGGGGATCTGAATATTCCGGGGCATTTGACATTTCAGAAGAAAGGAAAAGCGGGTGGGGTAGCTCTGTTAACAAAGGATGAAATCAGCGCCGTGGTGAGAAATGATCTTGGTTCGGAAGATCGGAGTGCGGAATCAGTTTAGGCGGAGGTAAGATATCGCAATAGGAAAGAAGTCGCTGGCGGAGGTGGTTTCTGGGCCCCCTCCTCTCACCTCCCTGCACTGACTCCTCATTGGCTTCTCACATTCCCTGCACCGCGCGGGGGGTGGGGGGGGATCAGTGCAGGGGAGGGGAGAGGTCAATGAGGGGTCAGTGTGGGGGGGTGGGTGGGGGTGGTGAGGTGGGAGGTCAATGAGGGGTCAGTCAGTGAGGGGAGATGGAATGTCAGTGAGGGGTCAGTGTGGGGGGAGGGGAGGGTTCGGTGCAGGGGAGGGGAGGGGTCAATGCAGGAAAGGTGAGCGGTCAACGAGGAGTCAAGTGCAGGGAGGTATGCGGTCAACGAGGAGTCGGGGCAGTGAGGTGAGAGGTCAACGAGGAGTCGGGGCAGTGAGGTGAGCAGTCAACGAGGAGTCGGGGCAGTGAGGTGAGCGGTCAACGAGGAGTCGGGGCAGTGAGGTGAGAGGTCAACGAGGAGTCGGGGCAGTGAGGTGAGAGGTCAACGAGGAGTCGGGGCAGTGAGGTGAGAGGTCAACGAGGAGTCGGGGCAGTGAGGTGAGAGGTCAACGAGGAGTCGGGGCAGTGAGGTGAGAGGTCAACGAGGAGTCGGGGCAGTGAGGTGAGAGGTCAACGAGGAGTCGGGGCAGTGAGGTGAGAGGTCAACGAGGAGTCGGGGCAGTGAGGTGAGAGGTCAACGAGGAGTCGGGGCAGTGAGGTGAGAGGTCAACGAGGAGTCGGGGCAGTGAGGTGAGAGGTCAACGAGGAGTCGGGGCAGTGAGGTGAGAGGTCAACGAGGAATCGGGGCAGTGAGGTGAGAGGTCAACGAGGAGTCGGGGCAGTGAGGTGAGAGGTCAACGAGGAGTCGGGGCAGTGAGGTGAGAGGTCAACGAGGAGTCAGGGCAGTGAGGTGAGAGGTCAGTGAGGGGGAGGTGAGATGTCAAGGAGTATTCAGTGCGGGTGAGGGGAAAGGTCAATAAGGGGTCAGTGCAATGACAGTAGCTATACTGTAGGACAGAGTATACTTCAAGAGATCAGGGGGGCTTGTAAGAAGGGTCCTGCAATGATTGTGGGAGATTTTAATCTTCATATAAATTGAATGAATCAAATTGGCAAAGGTAACCTGGAGGATGAGTTCATAGAGTGTTTACGGGACAGTTTCTTTGAACAATACGGTCTTGAACCTCCCAGGGGCCAGGCTATTTTGGACCCGGTAGTGAGTAACGAGACGTGGTTAATTAAGGACCTGATCGTAAAAGGGTCCTCTAGGCAAGAGTGATCATAACATGGTGGAATTTCACATTCAGTTCGAGGGTGAGAAATGGGGGCGGGGAGTCTTGGGAATTCTCTCCCCCAGCGAGCAGCGGAGTCTGGGTCACTGAATATATTCAAGGCTGAGTGAGGCAGGCTTTTGATCGACAAGGGAGTCGAGGGCTGTGGGTGACAGACAGGAAGGTTAAGTTAAAGCCAAAATCAGATCAGCAATGATCGTATGGAAGGGCGGAGCAGGTTCGAGGGGCTGAATGGCCAACTCCTGCTCCTAATGCTTATGTCCTTATCATCGCAGGTTCCACTTTCTCCCCCCACTCTGGGCGAGGAACTTTCTCCTGAATTCCCCATTGGATTTAGGAGTGACTGTCTTATACTCAGCCCTCTCTTTGCGAGAGAAAAGAGCCCCAGACTGTTCAATCATTCCTGACGGTTATAATCTGTCCGTTCTCGATGTTCTATATCTGAAGCTGCTGAGGAAGCCCCAGCAGGCGAGCGTGGGACGAAAGATAGGGGGCTGGAGTGAAGCCCCACCTGGTCAATCAGCTCCCCTGATGGACAGGCTTCGCCCCCCCCACCTCCAACCCCCAACTGCAGGCGCAGTCGTCACAGGACCACCCGTCGGTGCATACCCTGCTGGTCCTCGCTCTCAGTGACAGACACCGCCTTGTCGATGAAATCATTGGAACTCCACCGTGTTATCATCCGTGAGAAAACTTCATCGCTGTCCGAGAGATCTTCTGTGAGAGGGAGGGAGAGAGCGAGAGAGAGAGAGAGAGAGGGAGAGAGAGAGGGAGGGAGAGAGGGAGGGAGAGAGAGAGGCAGAGACAGAGGCAGAGAGAGAGGGAGCAAGAGGCAGAGAGGGAGAGAGAGAGGCAGAGAGACAGGGAGCGAGAGGCAGAGAGAGAGGGAGAGAGACAGGGAGCAAGAGGGAGAGAGAGAGGGAGAGAGAGGGAGAGAGAGAGGGAGCGAGAGAGGGAGCGAGAGAGGGAGCGAGAGAGGGAGCGAGAGAGGGAGCGAGAGAGGGAGCGAGAGAGGGAGCGAGAGAGGGAGCGAGAGAGGGAGCGGGAGAGGGAGCGAGAGAGGGAGAGGGAGAGAGAGGCAGAGAGAGAGAGAGGCAGAGAGAGAGGGAGCGAGAGGCAGAGAGAGAGGGAGTGAGAGGCAGAGAGAGAGGGAGCGAGACAGAGAGAAAGAATGTGAGATACAGACAGAGAGAGGCAGAATGTGAGAGAAAAAAAGTAAAGGACAAAGTTACATACAGCACAGTGCAGAGCTCCCTGTGCATTACCTCAACTGTGTGAGCATTACCCCCATCAAACACTCCCAGGGCAGGTACAGCACGGGGTTAGATACAGAGTAAAGTTCCCTCTACACTGTTCCCATCAAACACTCCCAGGACAGGTACGGCACGTGTTAGATACAGAGTAAAGCTCCCTCTACACTGTCCCCATCAAACACTCCCAGGACAGGTACAGCACGGGGTTAAATACAGAGTAAAGAACCCTCTACACTGTCCCCATCAAACACTCCCAGGACAGGTACAGCACGGGGTTAGATACAGAGTAAATCTCCCTCTACACTGTCCCCATCAAACACTCCCAGGACAGGTACAGCACGGGGTTAGATACAGAGTAAAGCTTCCTCTACACTGTTCCCATCAAACACTCCCAGGACAGGTACAGCACGGGGTTAGATACAGAGTAAAGCACCCTCTACGCTGTCCCCATCAAACACTCCCAGGACAGGTACAGCACGGGGTTAGATACAGAGTAAATCTCCCTCTACACTGTCCCCATCAAACACTCCCAGGACAGGTACAGCACGGGGTTAGATACAGGGTAAATCTCCCTTCATTGAACGTACCGTATGCATCGAAGAATTCCTCATCCGAGCTGTTATCCGAATCCCTGGCGATGTTCTGCATTCTCCACTCGGAGAGGCTCTGTTGTGTTACAGCTCCTGGCAATGGGAAACAGCGGAACATGCTGGTCAGAGGGGGAGACTCGCGGGTGGAATCTGACCACACGCGCACACCCCCCCCCCACCCCCAACAAAACCCAAACCCTCACCCACATCCCACTTCAAAAAATGTCCTCCCCCCTCGTGCCCCCCCCCCCCACCCCCACTGGGGGAGAGCTGAGTCCCCGAATCAGAATAGAGAGGTCCTGTCGCTGAAATGGTTACGGGGGTGGGTGGTGGAGGTTGAGAGGCGAGGGTTCTGGGGGTGGGTGGGGGGGGGGGGCGGCGTCGGACTGCCGATTGAGGGAAGGGCAGAGTGCACCTGACCCCTGGGACTTGCCGGGTCAAAGGGCGGCGCGGAGGTAAAGCTGCTCACAGTCGAGGGCAGCAAGCACCACGTCGACATTCACAGGTTTCAAGGGCTTCTCAGGGCTCAAGGGTAGAGGTCGAGGGTCAAAGTGTCGAGGGCTGTGCAGGGTCAAAGTTCAGGGATTCAAGGGCTTTGCAGGTTGAATTGGGCAGGTGAAGGGGCACAGAGTCATGGGCCAGGGAGGGTTGAAGTTCATGGATTCAAGGGCTCTGCAGGGTCAAAGGTGGAGGTCTAGGGTCTCAGTGTCAAGGGCTGTGCAGGGTCAAAGTTCATGGAGTCAGGGGCTTTGTAGGGCTCCAGGGTGGAGGTCGGGGGTCACAGTGTCAAGTGCTGTGCCGTGTCAAAGTTTGCAGATTCATAGGTTTGCAGGGTCAAGGGGCGGATGTCGAGGGTCACAGTGTCAGGGGCCAAGGTAGGGTTGAGGTTCATGGATTCAAGGACTTTGCAGGGTCAAGGGATGGAGGTCGAGGGTCAAAGTGTCGAGGGCTGTGCAGGGTCGAAGTTGGTGGATTCAAGGGCTTTGCAGGGTGAATGGCGGAGGTCAAGGGGCACACAGAGTCATGGGCCAGGGAGGGTTGAAGTTCATGGATTCAAGGGCTCTGCAGGGTCAAAAGTGGAGGTCTAGGGTCACAGAGTCAAGGTCCGCGCAGGGTCAAAGTTCATGGGTTCAAGGGCTTTGCGGGGTCGAGGGTCACAGTGTCAAGGGCCATGCAGGGTCAAAGTTCATGGGTTCAAGGGCTTTGCGGGGTCGAGGGTCACGGTGTCAAGGCCGGGCAGGGTGAGAGTTGGCGGCTTCCCCGGAAGTCCTGACCTGCGAGCTGGGAGCCGTGCGAAGACCTCGAGGACAGCGACCATTGCTTGGGGACTCCATCCTCCGCCGGGTCCTTCCCGTCCACAGAGTCGGAGGTGGGCCTCGGGCCTTCTACCCCCCCGGGGCTGGGGGAGCCTCCCCAGGCTTCGATGCCTCGCCCCGGCTCCTCGCTGTGCTTCCCCATCCTCTGGGCCAGCATTCGGGCCGTCTCCTCCTCAAGCCTCCGGATGTCCTCCATGGTCAGGTCGCACCACTCGTCCTGCCAACACCAAGCCTGGCGATGGGCTCGAAGCATTACCCTCCGCAGCCCTGAGGGACAGAGAGAGGGGCAAGTCAGTGCGGAGGGAGAGAGAGAGAGCGAGGGGGGGCGGGGGGATGGGGAGGGAAGGGAGGGGAGAGGGCGGGAGAGGGGTTAGCGGGGAATCGGAGGGTGAGGGGAGAGGGCATTGAGGGGGTAGGGAGTAGGAAATAGGGAGGGGAAAGGGATTGGGGTAGAGGGGAGGGGAGTGAGGGAGGGGAGTGAGGGAGGGGAGTGAGGGAGGGGAGTGAGGGAGGGGAGTGAGGGAGGGGAGTGAGGGAGGGGAGTGAGGGGAGGGGAGGGGATTGAGGGAGGGGAGGGGAGGTAGGGGAGGGGATTGAGGGGAGGGGAGGGGATTGAGGGAGGGGAGGGGAGGGGGGAGAGGGCGAGGGTGAATAATGAAGAGAGAATGTCTGATGGAGAGAGCGAGGGGGAGGGGAGAGAGAGCGAGGGGGAGGGGAGAGAGAGCGAGGGGGGAGGGGAGAGAGAGCGAGGGGGGAGGGGAGAGACAGCGAGGGGGGAGGGGAGAGAGAGCGAGGGGGGAGGGGAGAGACAGCGAGGGGGGAGGGGAGAGAGAGCGGGGGTGGAGGGGAGAGAGAGCGAGGGGGGAGGGGAGAGAGAGCGAGGGGGGAGGGGAGAGACAGCGAGGGGGGAGGGGAGAGACAGCGAGGGGGGAGGGGAGAGAGAGCGAGGGGGGAGGGGAGAGACAGCGAGGGGGAGGGGGGAGAGAGAGCGAGGGGGGAGGGGAGAGAGAGCGAGGGGGGAGGGGATCGAGGGGGGAGGGGATCGAGGGAGGAAGGCGGGAGGGCGAGCGGTAGTGAGGTTTGGGACTCACCGACATCGTGAATGAACTGTTCGATCTTGGACTGCATTCCCCAGTATCGGAATTCCACCTTACACAGTTTGTAGGCACACATCACCACTGCTGTCCCATTCTGCCCCCTCCTGTCTTCAATCCAGTTCTCGGGCAGGGGTCCACGCGCTGTCTTCAGCGACTGGTACAAGCGCGGATCCTCCTGCGGTTTGTACTCTGCCTGCGAGATCGGGTCCCTCACAATGTCAATCACGTCTGCACATGAAACCAGATCAGGGCAAAGTCACCGACCAAACCTCACTCTGTCCTCTCCCACCTCAACCAACATCCCATCACCAGAGCCTCCCCCTGTAATCGGGGTCCCCGAGGGAGAGACTCCCGCTTTAAACAGGGTCCCCGAGGGAGAGACTCCCTCTTTAAACAGGGTCCCCGAGGGAGAGACTCCCCCTTTAAACAGTGTCCCCAAGGGAGAGACTCCCTATTTAAACAGGGTCCCCGAGGGGGAGACTCCCCCTTTAAACAGGGTCCCTGAGGGAGAGACTCCCTCATTAAACAGGGTCCCCGAGGGAGAGACTCCCTCTTTAAACAGGGTCCCCGAGGGAGAGACTCCCCCTTTAAACAGGGTCCCCGAGGGAGAGACTCCCTCTTTAAACAGGGTCCCTGACGGAGAGACTCCCTCATTAAACAGGGTCCCCGAGGGAGAGACTCCCTCTTTAAACAGGGTCCCTGAGGGAGAGACTCCCTCATTAAACAGGGTCCCCGAGGGAGAGACTCCCCCTTTAAACAGGGTCCCCGAGGGAGAGACTCCCTCATTAAACAGGGTCCCCGAGGGAGAGACTCCCCCTTTAAACAGGGTCCCCGAGGGAGAGACTCCCCCTTTAAACAGGGTCCCCGAGGGAGAGACTCCCTATTTAAACAGGGTCCCCGAGGGAGAGACTCCCCCTTTAAACAGGGTCCCTGAGGGAGAGACTCCCTCATTAAACAGGGTCCCCGAGGGAGAGACTCCCTCTTTAAACAGGGTCCCCGAGGGAGAGACTCCCCCTTTAAACAGGGTCCCCGAGGGAGAGACTCCCCCTTTAAACAGGGTCCCCGAGGGAGAGACTCCCTCTTTAAACAGGGTCCCTGACGGAGAGACTCCCTCATTAAACAGGGTCCCCGAGGGAGAGACTCCCTCTTTAAACAGGGTCCCTGAGGGAGAGACTCCCTCATTAAACAGGGTCCCCGAGGGAGAGACTCCCCCTTTAAACAGGGTCCCCGAGGGAGAGACTCCCTCTTTAAACAGGGTCCCCGAGGGAGAGACTCCCTGTTTAAACAGGGTCCCCGAGGGAGAGACTCCCTCTTTAAACAGGGTCCCCGAGGGAGAGACTCCCTGTTTAAACAGGGTCCCCGAGGGAGAGACTCTCGCCGCCCGCACCAGCACAGGTGACCGGCCGTCGGGTCAAAGGTTGCTGACCGGTTGACCTTACCCACAATCCGTTGCCTCTTCTCTGCCTGCACCAAGTTGAAGACATTGGGCTGCTCTCCACAATCTGGTTTGTAATAGGTTTCGATGTCAATGAAGAACTTCTCTACGAAGGGGCAGGTATACCTGGGGAAAAGAGGAACGAGGCAGCAAAAAGGAGAGAGAGAGAGAGAAAGAACAAAAACCCATTAATCCAGCCCCTTTTCCAACCTAGGGTCATCTAAAACACCGCACAGGGACAGGCGGAGGCCCCATTCAGCCCCCTCCTCCTCGAGCATGTTACACAGGAACAGGCGGAGGCCCCATTCAGCCCCCTCCTCCTCGAGCGTGTTACACAGGAACAGGAAGAGGCCCCATTCAGCCCCCTCCTCCTCGAGCCTGTTACACAGAAACAGGAGGAGGCCCCATCCAGCCCCCCTCCTCGAGCCTGTTACACAGGAACAGGAGGAGGCCCCATCCAGCCCCCCTCCTCGAGCCTGTTACACAGGAACAGGAGGAGGCCCCATTCAGCCCCCTCGAGCCTGCTCTCCCATTTAGTTCGCTCATCTTTAATCTGCATTCCCATTGACCCTCCACTCTCCATGCCCCACAGCATCCTCCCACTCTTCGACCCCTCCACCATGCTGAAGGTCCCATCCTCTCTCCAAAGGACCCGCCCCTTCTCTCAGGACCTCAACCCTTCTCTGCAGGTCCCTCCCTCATTCAGAGCGCCCTGCCCCCTCCCCCTGGGCTCTATCCCCTCTCCCAGAGACCCGCCCCCTCTCCCAGAGACCCGCCCCCTCTCTCCCAGAGACCCGCCCCCTCTCTCCCAGAGACCCGCCCCCCTCTCTCCCAGAGACCCGCCCCCCTCTCTCCCAGAGACCCGCCCCCTCTCTCCCAGAGACCCGCCCCCACTCTCCCAGAGACCCGCCCCCCTCTCCCAGAGACCCGCCCCCTCTCCCAGAGACCCGATCCTCTTTCCAAAGCCCCAAACCCTTGCTCTGCAGGCCCCTCACTCATTCAGAGGGCCCTGCCCCCTCTCCCTGGCCTCTATCCCCTCTCCCAGAGACCCGCCCCCTCTCCCAGGGCCCCACCCCCTCCATCTGTGCCAAGTCCCCTCGACCTAGGCCCCACCCCTCTCACCAGGCCACACCCCCCACTCTCACCAGGTCCCACCCCCCACTCTCTCCAGGTCCCACCCCCCACTCTCTCCAGGCCCCAACCCCCTCTATCACCAGGCCCCACCCCCAACTCTCTCCAGGCCCCGCCCTCTCTCTCCAGGCCCCACCCCTCTCACCAGGCCCCACCCCTCTCTCCAGGCCCCAACCCCCTCTCTCTCCAGGCCCCAACCCCCTCTCTCTCCAGGCCCCGCCCTCTCTCTCCAGGCCCCACCCCCCACTCTCACCAGGCCCCACCCCCCACTCTCTCCAGGCCCCAACCCCCTCTCTCTCCAGGCCCCAACCCCCCACTCTCACCAGGCCCCACCCCCCACTCTCACCAGGCCCCACCCCCCACTCTCACCAGGCCCCACCCCCCACTCTCTCCAGGCCCCAACCCCCTCTCTCTCCAGGCCCCACCCTCTCTCTCCAGGCCCCACCCCCCCACTCTCACCAGGCCCCACCCCCCACTCTCTCCAGGCCCCAACCCCCTCTCTCTCCAGGCCCCGCCCTCTCTCACCAGGCCCCACCCCCCACTCTCTCCAGGCCCCGCCCTCTCTCTCCAGGCCCCAACCCCCTCTCTCACCAGGCCCCACCCCCAACTCTCTCCAGGCCCCGCCCTCTCTCTCCAGGCCCCACCCCTCTCACCAGGCCCCACCCCTCTCACCAGGCCCCACCCCCCACACTGTCTCCAGGCCCCACCCCCACTGTCTCCAGGCCCCAACCCCCACTGTCTCCAGACCCCACCCCCACTGTCTCCAGACCCCAACGCCCACTGTCTCCAGGCCCCACCCCCACTGTCTCCAGGCCCCACCCCCACTGTCTCCAGACCCCAACCCCCACTGTCTCCAGACCCCAACCCCCACTGTCTCCAGGCCCCACCCCCACTGTCTCCAGACCCCAACCCCCACTGTCTCCAGGGCCCCACCCCCACTGTCTCCAGACCCCAACCCCCACTGTCTCCAGACCCCAACCCCCACTGTCTCCAGGCCCCACCCCCACTGTCTCCAGACCCCAACCCCCACTCTCTCCAGGCCCCACCCCCACTGTCTCCAGGCCCCACCCCCCACTCTCACCAGGCCCCACCCCTCACCAGGCCCCACCCCCCACTCTCACCAGGCCCCACCCCCCACTCTCACCAGGCCCCACCCCCCACTCTCACCAGGCCCCACCCCCCCCTCTCACCAGGCCCCACCCCCCACTCTCACCAGGCCCCACCCCTCTCACCAGGCCCCACCCCCCACTCTCTCCAGGCCCCGCCCCTCTCTCTCTCCAGGCCCCAACCCCCTCTCTCTCCAGGCCCCGCCCTCTCTCTCCAGGCCCCACCCCCACTCTCTCCAGGCCCCAACCCCCTCTCTCTCCAGGCCCCACCCCCCACTCTCACCAGGCCCCACCCCCCACTCTCACCAGGCCCCAACCCCCACTCTCACCAGGCCCCACCCCCCACTCTCACCAGGCCCCACCCCCCACTCTCTCCAGGCCCCAACCCCCTCTCTCTCCAGGCCCCACCCTCTCTCTCCAGGCCCCACCCCCCACTCTCTCCAGGCCCCAACCCCCTCTCTCTCCAGGCCCCGCCCTCTCTCTCCAGGCCCCACCCCCCACTCTCACCAGGCCCCACCCCCCCACTCTCTCCAGGCCCCAACCCCCTCTCTCACCAGGCCCCACCCCCAACTCTCACCAGGCCCCACCCCCAACTCTCACCAGGCCCCACCCCCAACTCTCTCCAGGCCCCGCCCTCTCTCTCCAGGCCCCACCCCTCTCACCAGGCCCCACCCCTCTCACCAGGCCCCACCCCCCACTCTCTCCAGGCCCCAACCCCCACTGTCTCCAGGCCCCAACCCCCACTGTCTCCAGACCCCACCCCCACTGTCTCCAGACCCCAACCCCCACTGTCTCCAGGCCCCACCCCCACTGTCTCCAGGCCCCACCCCCACTGTCTCCAGACCCCAACCCCCACTGTCTCCAGACCCCAACCCCCACTGTCTCCAGGCCCCACCCCCACTGTCTCCAGACCCCAACCCCCACTGTCTCCAGGCCCCACCCCCACTGTCTCCAGACCCCAACCCCCACTGTCTCCAGGCCCCACCCCCACTGTCTCCAGGCCCCACCCCCCACTCTCACCAGGCCCCACCCCTCTCACCAGGCCCCACCCCCCACTCTCACCAGGCCCCACCCCCCACTCTCACCAGGCCCCACCCCCCCACTCTCACCAGGCCCCACCCCCCACTCTCACCAGGCCCCACCCCTCTCACCAGGCCCCACCCCCCACTCTCTCCAGGCCCCGCCCTCTCTCTCTCCAGGCCCCAACCCTCTCTCTCTCCAGGCCCCAACCCCCTCTCTCTCCAGGCCCCGCCCTCTCTCTCCAGGCCCCACCCCCCTCTCTCTCCAGGCCCCACCCCCCACTCTCACCAGGCCCCACCCCCCTCTCTCACCAGGCCCCACCCCCCACTCACCAGGCCCCACCCCCCACTCACCAGGCCCCACCCCCCCACTCTCTCCAGGCCCCAACCCCCTCGCTCTCCAGGCCCCGCCCTCTCTCTCCAGGCCCCACCCCCCACTCTCACCAGGCCCCACCCCCCACTCTCACCAGGCCCCACCCCCCACTCTCTCCAGGCCCCAACCCCCTCTCTCTCCAGGCACCGCCCTCTCTCTCCAGGCCCCACCCCCCACTCTCACCAGGCCCCACCCCCCACTCTCTCCAGGCCCCAACCCCCTCTCTCACCAGGCCCCACCCCCAACTCTCTCCAGGCCCCGCCCTCACTCTCCAGGCCCCACCCCTCTCACCAGGCCCCACCCCTCTCACCAGGCCCCACCCCCCACTCTCTCCAGGCCCCAACCCCCACTGTCTCCAGGCCCCAACCCCCACTGTCTCCAGGCCCCAACCCCCACTGTCTCCAGACCCCAACCCCCACTGTCTCCAGACCCCAACCCCCACTGTCTCCAGACCCCAACCCCCACTGTCTCCAGACCCCAACCCCCACTGTCTCCAGGCCCCAGCCCCCACTGTCTCCAGGCCCCAGCCCCCACTCTCACCAGGCCCCACCCCCCACTCTCACCAGGCCCCACCCCCCACTCTCACCAGGCCCCACCCCCCACTCTCACCAGGCCCCACCCCCCACTCTCTCCAGGCCCCACCCCCCACTCTCTCCAGGCCCCACCCCCCACTCTCTCCAGGCCCCACCCCTCTCACCAGGCCCCAACCCCCACTCTCTCCAGGCCCCACCCCTCTCACCAGGCCCCACCCCCCACTCTCACCAGGCCCCACCCCTCTCACCAGGCCCCACCCCTCTCACCAGGCCCCAACCCCCACTGTCTCCAGGCCCCACCCCCCACTCTCACCAGGCCCCACCCCCCCACTCTCACCAGGCCCCACCCCCCACTCTCACCAGGCCCCACGTCTCTCGGGAGACAACGCCCCCCTCCCTGCAGGCCCCTCCCCCTCCCTGAAGGCCCCTCCCCCTCCCTGCAGGCCCCTCCCCCTCCCTGAAGGCCCCTCCCCCTCCCTGCAGGCCCCTCCCCCTCCCTGCAGGCCCCTCCCCCTCCCTGCACAGGCCACGCCCCAGCTCTCGGCACGTTCGGCCCTCTTTCCCGTACCTGGTCCGGGTGTACGGGTACGCATTCCAAGATTCCTCCTCCACCTGGAGTGCCGCTTTGGGAAGCAGAGCCCGGAACCAGGCGGGAATGTGCGAGCCCACGTGGTAAACCTTGTGCGTAAACTGGCCGCAGCCCCCTGGCCCATCGGAGTACGGCCGATTGGCTAAAATCTCCACCCCACTGCCTTCACCGCTGCTCTCCTCCCGACTCTTCTTCTAAAGAGGGTGAGAGAGAAACAGATCGTAACTGAGACCCAGCAGCATTGTAACCCAGAGCAAAGAGAGAGCAACATCATAACCCAGCACAGAGAGAGAGAGAGGGAACAACATCATAACCCAGCACAGAGAGAGAGAGGGAACAACATCATAACCCAGCACAGAGAGAGAGAGGGAACAACATCGTAACCCAGCACAGAGAGAGAGAGGGAACAACATCATAACCCAGCACAGAGAGAGAGAGAGAGAGAACAACATCGTAACCCAGCACAGAGAGAGAGGGAACAACATCGTAACCCAGCACAGAGAGAGAGAGAGAGAGAACATCGTAACCCAGCACAGAGAGAGAGAGAGAGAGAACATCGTAACCCAGCACAGAGAGAGAGAGAGGGAACAACATCGTAACCCAGCACTGAGAGAGAGAGAGAGGGAACAACATTGTAACCCAGCACAGAGAGAGAGAGAGAGGGAACAACATTGTAACCCAGCACAGAGAGAGAGAGAGAGGGAACAGCATTGTAACCCAGCACAGAGAGAGAGAGAGCAACATCGTAACCGAGCACAGAGAGAGAGAGAGAGAGAGCAACATCGTAACCCAGCACAGAGAGAGAGAGAGAGGGAACAGCATTGTAACCCAGCACAGAGAGAGAGAGAGCAACATCGTAACCCAGCACAGAGAGAGAGAGAGAGGGAACAGCATTGTAACCCAGCACAGAGAGAGAGAGAGCAACATCGTAACCCAGCACAGAGAGAGAGAGAGAGAGAGCAACATCGTAACCGAGCACTGAGAGAGAGAGAGAGGGAACAACATTGTAACCCAGCACAGAGAGAGAGAGAGAGAGAGAGAGAGAACAACATCGTAACCGAGCACAGAGAGAGAGAGAGAGGGAACAACATTGTAACCCAGCACAGAAAGAGAGAGAGAGAGAGGGAACAACATTGTAACCCAGCACAGAGAGAGAGAGAGAGAGAGAGAGAGAACAACATTGTAACCCAGCACAGAGAGAGAGAGGGAACAACACTGTAACCCAGCACAGAGAGAGAGAGAGAGAACAACATTGTAACCCAGCACAGAGAGAGAGAGAGGGAACAACACTGTAACCCAGCACAGAGAGAGAGAGAGAGGGAACAACATTGTAACCCAGCACAGAGAGAGAGAGAGAGAGGGAACAACATCGTAACCCAGCACTGAGAAAGAGAAAGAGCATCGTAACCCAGCACAGAGAGAGAGGGAACAACACTGTAACCCAGCACAGAGAGAAAGAGAGGGAACAACATCATAACCCAGCAGAGAGAGAGAGAGAGAGAGGGAACAACATTGTAACCCAGCACAGAGAGAAAGAGAGGGAACAACATCGTAACCCAGCACAGAGAGAGAGAGAGAGAGAGAGAGAGAGAGAACAGCATTGTAACCCAGCACAGAGAGAGAGTGTCATTGTAACCCCATGGAGAATACCCCATGCTGTACCTGTCCTGGGAGTGTTTGATGGGGATAGTGTAGAGGGAGCTTTACTCTGTATCTAACCCCGTGCTGTACCTGTCCTGGGAGTGTTTAATAGGGACGGTGTAGAGGCAGCTTTACTCTGTATCTAACCCCGTGCTGTACCTGTCCTGGGAGTGTTTAATAGGGACGGTGTAGAGGGAGCTTTACTCTGTATCTAACCCCGTGCTGTACCTGTCCTGGGAGTGTTTGATGGGGACAGCGTAGAGGCAGCTTTACTCTGTATCTAACCCTGTGCTGTTCCTGTCCTGGGAGTGTTTGATGGGGACAGTGTAGAGGCAGCTTTACTCTGTATCTAACCCTGTGCTGTTCCTGTCCTGGGAGTGTTTGATGGGGTCAGTGTAGAGGGAGCTTTACTCTGTATCTAACCCCGTGCTGTACCTGTCCTGGGAGTGTTTGATGGGGTCAGTGTAGAGGGAGCTTTACTCTGTATCTAACCCCGTGCTGTACGTGTCCTGGGAGTGTTTGATGGGGACAGAGTAGAGGGCGCTTTACTCTGTATCTAACCCCGTGCTGTACCTGTCCTGGGAGTGTTTGATGGGGAGGTCGGGTGTAAAGTGGGAACACACCTGGATCATGTACAGTTGGGCCACCTGATATTCTTGGAGGCTCATCGGGAGTGCGATGCGATATTCTTTGATCAGCATCTTCACCAGAGCAGATGGGGATCGAGTCCAGACCGAGGATTCTTAAATCACAGCGACATCCAACATCCTCTGCAGTCTGAGGAAAGAGAGATAATATCATTGATGGGGAGAGGAACACGAGAGTGTGTGTGAGAGGGAGACCGAGAAATAGAGATAGAGAGAGAGAGAGACAGGCAGAGAGAGACTGAATAAGACAGGAAGCGAGACAAAGAGGGAGAAATAGAAGGTGAGAGAGAGAGGGACAGAGAGAGAGAGTGAAAGTGACAGAAGGAAAGAGAGAGAGAGTGTCTGATGGAGGCAGAGAGAGATTCAGAGACAGAAGGAGAGAGAGAGAGAGTGTCTGATGGAGGCAGAGAGAGATTCAGAGACAGAAGGGGAGAGAGAGAGAGAGAGATATATAAAGAGAGACACAGACAGAGAGAGACAAGGAGAGAGGGGTTGAAGTGGAAAATGCGGGGGAGAGAGAGAGAGAGAGACAGATGGAGGAAGAGAGAGATACAGATGGAGGGATAGGGAGTGACAGAGAAAGAGAGACACATACACAGAGAGACGGAGACAGAGAAAGAGGGAGGCAGAGAATGAAAGAGAGCGAGAGAGACAGAAACCGACCATAGAATGACAGAGAGAGAGAGAGAGAGAGAGAGGGAGGGAGAGAGGGAGAGAGACAGAGAGGGAGAGGGAGAACGAAGTGGGGAGAGACAGAGCGAGAGAACCTGGCAGGGGAGGTGTGGGATGGATTGGTGAAGAGTCCAGCTGCTTTCCAAACCTCTGATGGTTATCCGGATTATTCTCATCCTTTTCGCATTGCACTATAATAAGGCCCTGAAGTAGTCATGGCAACCGGTCTCCATGGAAACAACCAGGTTCAGTCCGGAGACAGGTTTCCACCTGTGTGTACACAACACACACACTGCAGGTTACAGACAGGGATCATGACACAGCTCCCAAGACTATCAGACCCAAACACACTATTCCTCCAGAAACCTCGATTAGATTCCTCAAACCCTCTCCCGGGAATCTGTAATTCTATATATAAACCCCCCCTGAACCCCTCGATTAGATTCCAGACTGTAACTCACTCCTGGCTATCTGTTATTCTATATATAAACCACCCGAATCCCTCAATTAGATTCCAGTCTGTAACTCACTCCTGGGTATCTGTTATTCTATATAAAAACCCCCCGAACCCCTCGATTAGATTCCATTATGTAACTCACTCCTGGGTATCTGTTATTCTAAATATAAACCCCCCCGAACCCCTCGATTAGATTCCAGCCTGTAACTCACTCCCGGGTATCTGTTATTCTATATAAAAACCACCCTGAACCCCTCGATTAGATTCCAGTCTGTAACTCACTCCTGGGTATCTATTATTCTATATATAAACCACCCTGAACACCTCAATGAGATTCTAGTCTGTAACTCACACCCAGGTATCTGTTATTCTATATATAAACCCCCCGAACCCCTCGATTAGATTCCAGTCTGCAACTCACTCCCGGGTATCTGTTATCGTCTATATAAACAATCTGAACCCCTCGATTGGACTCCAGTCTGTAACTCACTCCTGGGTATCTGTTATTCAAGATATAAACCCCCCCGAACCCCTCGATTAGATTCCAGTCTGTAACTCACTCCCGGGTATCTGTTATTCTATATATAAACCCCCCGAACCCCTCGATTAGATTCCAGTCTGTAACTCACTCCTGGGTATCTGTTTTTCTATATATAAACCCCGCCGAATCCCTCGATCAGATTCCAGTGTGTAACTCACTCCCAGGTATCTGTTATTCTTTATATGAACCACCCCGAACCCCTCGATTAGATTCCATTATGTAACTCACTCCTGGGTATCTGTTATTCTTTATATAAACCACCCTGAACACCTCAATGAGATTCCAGTCTGTAACTCACACCCAGGTATCTGTTATTCTATATATAAACCACCCCGAACCCCTCGATTAGATTCCAGTCTGCAACTCACTCCCGGGTATCTGTTATTGTCTATATAAACAATCCGAACCCCTCAATTAGACTCCAGTCTGTAACTCATTCCTGGGTATCTGTTATTCAAGATATAAACCCCCCCGAATCCCTCAATTAGATTCCAGTCTGTAACTCACTCCCGGGTATCTGTTATTCTATATATAAACCCCCCGAACCCCTCGATTAGATTCCAGTCTGTAACTCACTCCTGGGTATCTGTTATTCTATATATGAACCACCCCAAACCCCTCAATTAGATTCCAGTCTGTAACTCACTCCCGGGTATCTGTTATTCTATATATAAACCACCCTGAACCCCTCGATTAGATTCCAGTCTGTAACTCACACCCGGGTATCTGTTATTCTATATATAAACCCCCCTGAACCCCTCGATTAGATTCTAGTCTGTTACTCACTCCTGGGTATCTGTTATTCTATATATAAACCCCCCTGAACCCCTCAATTAGATTCCAGTCTGTAACTCACTCCTGGGTGTCTGTTATTCTATATATAAACCCGTCTGAACCCCTCGATTAGATTCCAGACTGTACCTCACTCCCGGGTATCTGTTATTCTATATATAACCCCCCCCCA
>NW_024470809.1:870404-979134 GCF_017639515.1 Carcharodon carcharias
AGGGAGAGAGAGAGAGGGAGAGGTAGGGTGGGAGAGAAGGGGAGGGAGAGGGAAGGAGAGAGGGAGGGAGAGAGAGAGGGAGGGAGAGGGAGGGAGGGAGAGGGAGGGAGGGAGGGGGAGGGAGGGAGAGGGAGGGAGAGAGAGAGAGGGAGAGGTAGGGTGGGAGAGAAGGAGAGGGAGGGATAGGGGAGAGGGAGGGAGGGAGAGAGGGAGAGGGAGAGAGAGAGAGAGGAGGGAGAGAGAGGGAGGGAGGGAGAGAGAGGGAGGGGAGGGAGGGAGAGAGAGGGAGGGAGAGAGAGGGAGGGAGAGAGAGGGAGGGAGAGAGAGGGAGGGAGAGAGAGGGAGGGAGAGAGGGAGGGAGCGGGAGGGGGAGGGGTGGAGGGAGAGTGAGGGAGGGAGAGGGAGTGGGGGAGAGGGAGTGAGGGGCGAGAGGGAGGGGGGAGAGGGAGGGAGAGAGAGGGGGGAGAGGGAGGGAGAGAGAGGGGGGAGAGGGAGGGGGGGAGAGAGAGAGGGAGAGGGATGGAGGGAGAGGGAGAGGAAGGGAGGGAGAGGGAGAGGGAGGGAGTGAGAGGGAGTGAGGGGGAGGGAGAGGGAGGGTGGGAGACGGAGAGAGGGAGAGAGGGAGAGGGAGAGAGAGAGAGATAGGGAGAGAGAGGGAGGGAGAGAGAGATGAAGGGATGGAGGGAGGGTGGGGAGGGAGGGGGGTGATGGAGGGAGGTAGGGGGAGAGAGGGAGGTAGGGGGAGAGGGGGAGGGAGGGGGACAGGGAGAGAGGGAGTGGGGGGTACAGGTAGAGAAAGAGGTAGGGGGACATGGTGAGAGAGCAAGGCGTCAATCGGAGAGAAAGGGGGTGTCACAGAGAGAGAGAGAGAGAACGTGGGGGGTCAGAGGGAGAGAGAGAGTTGGGGGGTGTCAGGGAGAGAGTCTGGGGGAATTCAGGGAGAGAGTGTGTGGGGTTCAGGGAGAAAGAGTGGGGGTTCAGGGAGAGGGGGGGGGTCAGGAAGAGAGAGAGAGAGTGGGGGGCGTCAGGGAGAGAGAGAGAGAGAGAGTGGGGGGCGTCAGGGAGAGAGAGAGTGGGGGGGATCACAGAGAGAGAGAGTGGAGGGGGCATAGAGAGCGTGGGGGGGTCAGAGAGAGAGTGGGGGGGGGTCAGAGAGAGAGTGTGGGGGGTTCGGAGAGAGAGTGGGGGGTTCAGAGAGAGAGTTGGGGGGGTCAGAGAGAGAGTGTGGGGTGTCAGGGAGAGAGAGAGAGTGGGGCGTGTCAGGGAGAGAGAGAGAGAGTGGGGGTGTCAGGGAGAGAGAGGGGGGGTTCAGAGAGAGAGGGGGGGTTCAGAGAGAGAGTGGGGGGTGTCAGAGAAAGAGTGTGGGGTGTCAGGGAGAGAGAGAGAGTGGGGCGTGTCAGGGAGAGAGAGAGAGTGGGGTGTCAGGGAGAGAGAGAGAGGATGGTCAGAGAGAGAGAGGGGGGCTTCAGAGAGAGGGGGGCTTCAGAGAGAGTGTGGGGGGGTTCAGAGAGAGAGTGGGGGGGTTCAGAGAGAGAGTGGGGGGGTTCAGAGAGAGAGTGGGGGGGGTCAGAGAGAGAGTGGGGGGGGTCAGAGAGAGAGTGGGGGGGTTCAGAGAGAGATTGGGGGGGTTCAGAGAGAGATTGGGGGGGTTCAGAGAGAGAGTGGGGGGGTTCAGAGAGAGAGTGGGGGGGGTCAGAGAGAGAGTGGGGCGGGTCAGAGAGAGAGTGAATTGGAGGGGGAGGAACTGAGTAACAGGTGTACAGAGAGGGGAAGGGGACAGATAAAAAGACCGAGTGAAAACAGAAATGGAGAGGCAGAGCTAAAAGAGACAAGAAAACAGAGAGAGAGAGAGAGACAAAGGGACAGAAAAAGCAAGCAAGAAAGACAGACAGAGAGAGACAGTCTGACAGGAGCTGACACTGAGACACACACACAGACTGTACAGGAGCTGACACTGAGACACACACACAAACCGTACAGGAGCTGACACTGAGACACACACACAAACCGTACAGGAGCTGACACTGAGACACACACATGGACTAAACAGGACCTGACACTGAGACACACACAGAACGTACAGGAGCTGACACTGAGACACACAAACAGAACGTACAGGAGCTGACACTGAGACACACACACGGACTATACAGGAGCTGACACTGAGACACACACACAGACCGTACAGGAGCTGACACTGAGACACACACACACAGACCGTACAGGAGCTGACACTGAGACACACACACGGACTAAACAGGACCTGACACAGACACACACACAGACCGTACAGGAGCTGACACTGAGACACACACACGGACCGTACAGGAGCTGACAGTGAGACACACACACACAGACTGTACAGGAGCTGACACTGAGACACACACACAGACCGTACAGGAGCTGACACTGAGACACACACACGGACCGTACAGGAGCTGACACTGAGACACACGCACAGACCATACAGGAGCTGACACTGAGACACACACACAGACCGTACAGGAGCTGACACTGAGACACAAACACAGACCGTAAAGGAGCTGACACTGAGACACACACACACAGACCGTACAGGAGCTGACACTGAGACACACACACACGGACCGTACAGGAGCTGACACTGAGACACAAACACAGACCGTAAAGGAGCTGACACTGAGACACACACACACAGACCGTACAGGAGCTGACACTGAGACACACACACACGGACCGTACAGGAGCTGACACTGAGACACACACGGACAGTACAGGAGCTGACACTGAGACGCACACACAAACCATACAGGAGCTGACACTGAGACACACACACGGACCATACAGGAGAAGACACTAAGACACACACACGGACCATACAGGAGCAGACACTGAGACACACATACAGACCGTACAGGAGCTGACAGTGAGACACACACACACAGACCGTACAGGAGCTGACACTGAGACACACACACATGGACTATACAGGAGCTGACACTGAGACACACACACAGAGCGTACAGGAGCTGACACTGAGACACACACACACAGACCGTACAGGAGCTGACACTGAGACACACACACACGGACCGTACAGGAGCTGACACTGAGACACACACGGACAGTACAGGAGCTGACACTGAGACGCACACACAAACCATACAGGAGCTGACACTGAGACACACACACGGACCATACAGGAGAAGACACTAAGACACACACACGGACCATACAGGAGCAGACACTGAGACACACATACAGACCGTACAGGAGCTGACACTGAGACACACACACACAGACCGTACAGGAGCTGACACTGAGACACACACACATGGACTATACAGGAGCTGACACTGAGACACACACACAGAGCGTACAGGAGCTGACACTGAGACACACACACACAGACCGTACAGGAGCTGACACGAAGGCACACACATGGACCGTACAGGAGATGACACCGAGACACTCACACGGACTATACAGGAACTGACACTGAGACACACACACGCACCGTACAGGAGCTGACACTGAGACACAGACACATCATACAGGAGCTGACACTGAGACACACACGGACTGTACAGGAGCTGACATCGACACATACACATGGACCATACAGGAGCTGACACTGAGACACACACACAAGGACCATACAGGAGCTGACACTGAGACACACACACAGACCGTACAGGAGCAGACATCGACACACACACACGCACCGTACAGGAGCTGACACTGAGACACACACACACGGACCATACAGGAGCTGACACTGAGACACACACACGGACCGTACAGGAGATGACACCAAGACACTCACACGGACTATACAGGAACTGACACTGAGACACACACACGCACCGTACAGGAGCAGACATCGACACACACACACGCACCGTACAGGAGCTGACACTGAGACACACACAGACTGTACAGGAGCTGACAGTGAGACACACACGCACGGACATTACAGGGGCTGACACAGACGCACGCGCATGGACCATACAGGAGCTGACACTGAGACACACACGCACGGACCGTACAGGAGCTGACACTGATTCACACATGGACTGTACAGGAGCTGACACTGAGACACACGCACACAGTACAGGAGCTGACACTGAGACACACTCACGGACCATACAGGAGCTGACACTGACACACACACACGGACCGTGAAGGAGCTGACACTGAGACACACACGCACAGTTCAGGAGCTGAAACTGAGACACACGCACGGACCATACAGGACCTGACACTGAGACACACACGGACTGTACAGGAGCTGACACTGATACACACACACACACCGTACAGGAGCTGACACTAAGACACACACACGCACACGGATCGTACAGGAGCTGACGCTGAGACACACACACGGACCGTACAGGAGCTGACACTGAGACACACACACACAGACCGTACAGGAGCTGACAGTGAGACACACACGGACAGTACAGGAGCTGACTCTGAGACACACACACACGGACTGTACAGGAGCTGACATAGACACATACACATGGACCATACAGGAGCTGACACTGAGACACACACATGCACCGTACAGGAGCTGACATTGAGACACACACACAGACCGTACAGGAGCTGACACTGAGACATACACGCAGACCGTACAGGAGCTGAGACTGAGACACACACACAGACCGTACAGGAGCTGACAGTGAGACACACACACACACAGACCGTACAGGAGCTGACACTGAGACACACACACACAGACCGTACAGGAGCTGACACTGAGACACACACACAGACCTTACAGGAGCTGACACTGAGACACACACACACAGACCATACAGGAGCTGACACTGAGACACACACACACACAGACCACAGGAGCTGACACTGAGACACACACACACGGACTGTACAGGAGCTGACACTGAGACACACACACACACGCACAGTACAGGAGCTGACACTGAGACACACACACACACGCACAGTACAGGAGCTGACACTGAGACACACACAGACCGTACAGGAGCTGACACTGAGACACACACACAGACCATACAGGAGCTGACACTGAGACACACATGGACCGTACAGGAGCTGACACTGAGACACACACACACGGACCGTACTGGAGCTGACACTGAGACACACACACAGACCGTACAGGAGCTGACACAGAAACACCCAAACAGACCGTACAGGAGCTGACACAGACACACATACACAGACCGTACAGGAGCTGACACAGACACACACGGACCGTATAGGAGCTGACACTGAGACACACACGGACCGTAGAGGAGCTGACACTGAGAAACACACACACCGACAGTACAGGAGCTGACACTGAGACACACACAGACCATACAGGAGCTGACACTGAGACACACACGGAACGTACACGAGCTGACACTGAGACACACACACAGACCATACAAGAGCTGACACTGAGACATACAACGACCGTACAGGAGCTGACACTGAGACACACACACACGGACTATACAGGAGCTGACACTGAGACACACACACACAGACTGTACAGGAGCTGACACTGAGACACACAGACGCACCGTCCAGGAGCTGACACTGAGACACACACACAGACCGTACAGGAGCTGACACTGAGACACACACACGGACCGTACAGGAGCTGACACTGATAAACACACACACACAGACCGTACAGGAGCTGACACTGAGACACACACACGGACTATACAGGAGCTGACAATGAGACACACACACAGACCATGCAGGAGCTGACACTGAGTCACACACACGGACTGTACAGGAGCTGACACTGAGACACACACACAGACCATACAGGAGCTGACACTGAGACAAACACACAGACCGTACAGGAGCTGACACTGAGACACAAACACAGACCGTAAAGCAGCTGACACTGAGACACACACACACAGACCGTACAGGAGCTGACACTGAGACACACACACACGGACCGTACAGGAGCTGACACTGAGACACACACGGACAGTACAGGAGCTGACACTGAGACACAGACACATCATACAGGAGCTGACACTGAGACACACACACACACACCGTACAGGAGCTGACACTGAGACACAGACACATCATACAGGAGCTGACACTGAGACACACACGGACTGTACAGGAGCTGACATCGACACATACACATGGACCATACAGGAGCAGACACTGAGACACACAAACACGGACCATACAGGAGCTGACACTGAGACACACACACAGACCGTACAGGAGCAGACATCGACCCACACACACGCACCGTACAGGAGCTGACACTGAGACACTCACAGACTGTACAGGAGCTGACACTGAGACACACACGAACTTACCTTTCAGGAGCTGATGCTGAGACACACACGCACGGACCATACAGGACCTGACACTGAGACATACACGGACTGTACAGGAGCTGACACTGAGACACACACACAGACCGTACAGGAGCTGACAGTGAGACACACACACAGACCGTACAGGAGCTGACACTGAGACACAAACACAGACCGTAAAGCAGCTGACACTGAGACACACACACACAGACCGTACAGGAGCTGACACTGAGACACACACGGACAGTACAGGAGCTGACACTGAGACACACACGAACTTACCTTTCAGGAGCTGATGCTGAGACACACACGCACGGACCATACAGGACCTGACACTGAGACATACACGGACTGTACAGGAGCTGACACTGAGACACACACACAGACCGTACAGGAGCTGACAGTGAGACACACACACAGACCGTACAGGAGCTGACACTGAGACACAAACACAGACCGTAAAGCAGCTGACACTGAGACACACACACACAGACCGTACAGGAGCTGACACTGAGACACACACGGACAGTACAGGAGCTGACACTGAGACACACACACAAACCGTACAGGAGCTGACACTGAGACACACACACGGACCATACAGGAGAAGACACTAAGACACACACACGGATGATACAGGAGCTGACACTGAGACACACACACACGGACCATACAGGAGCTGACACTGAGACACACACACAGAACGTACAGGAGCTAACACTGAGACACACACACGAACCGTACAGGAGCTGACACTGAGACACACACACGGACCATACAGGAGAAGACACTAAGACACACACACGGATGATACAGGAGCTGACACTGAGACACACACACACGGACCATACAGGAGCTGACACTGAGACACACACACAGAACGTACAGGAGCTAACACTGAGACACACACACGAACCGTACAGGAGCTGACACTGAGACACACACACGGACCATACAGGAGCTGACACTGAGACACACACACAAACCATACAGGAGCTGACACTGAGACACACACACGGACCATACAGGAGAAGACACTAAGACACACTCACAGACCATACAGGAGCTGACACTGAGACACACATACAGACCGTACAGGAGCTGACACTGAGACACACACACACAGACCGTACAGGAGCTGACACTGAGACACACACACACGGACCGTACAGGAGCTGACACTGAGACACACACACAGAGCATACAGGAGCTGACACTGAGACACACACACACAGACCGTGCAGGAGCTGACACTGAGACTCACAGACGGACCGTACTGGAGATGACACCGAGACACTCACACGGACTATACAGGAACTGACACTGAGACACACACACGCACCGTACAGGAGCTGACACTGAGACACAGACACATCATACAGGAGCTGACACTGAGACACACACACACACACCGTACAGGAGCTGACACTGAGACACAGACACATCATACAGGAGCTGACACTGAGACACACACGGACTGTACAGGAGCTGACATCGACACATACACATGGACCATACAGGAGCAGACACTGAGACACACACACACGGACCATACAGGAGCTGACACTGAGACACACACACAGACCGTACAGGAGCAGACATCGACCCCCACACACGCACCGTACAGGAGCTGACACTGAGACACTCACAGACTGTACAGGAGCTGACACTGAGACACACACACACACGGCCGGTACAGGAGCCGACACCGAGACACACACAGACCGTACAGGAGCTGACAGTGAGACGCACACAGACCATACAGGAGCTGACACTAAGACACACACGAACTTACCTTTCAGGAGCTGATGCTGAGACACACACGCACGGACCATACAGGACCTGACACTGAGACATACACGGACCGTACAGGAGCTGACACTGAGACACACACAGGCACACGGATCGTACAGGAGCTGACACTGAGACACACACACGGACCGTAGAGGAGCTGACACTGAGACACACACACAGACCGTACAGGAGCTGACAATGAGACACACACGGACCGTACAGGAGCTGACACTGAGACACACACACACAGAACGTACAGGAGCTGACAGTGAGACACACACGGACAGTACAGGAGCTGACACTGAGACACACACACACGGACTGTACAGGAGCTGATATCGACACATACACATGGACCATACAGGAGCTGACACTGAGACACACACATGCACCGTACAGGAGCTGACATTGAGACACACAAACAGACCGTACAGGAGCTGACACTGAGACACGCACACAGAGCGTACAGGAGCTGACACTGAGACACGCACACAGACCGTACAGGAGCTGACACTGAGACACACACACAGACTGTAGAGGAGCTGACACTGAGACACACACACAGACCGTACAGGAGCTGACACTGAGACACACACACACAGACCGTATAGGAGCTGACACTGAGACACACACACACAAAGACCACAGGAGCTGACACTGAGACACACACACACGGAGTGTACAGGAGCTGACACTGAGACACACACACACACGGACAGTACAGGAGCTGACACTGAGACACACACAGACCGTACAGGAGCTGACACTGAGACACACACACAGACCGTACAGGAACTGACACTGAGACACACACGGACCGTACAGGAGCTGACACTGAGACACAAACACACGGACTGTACTGGAGCTGACACTGAGACACACACACAGACCGTACAGGAGCTGACAGAGACACACCCACACAGACCGTACAGGAGCTGACACAGACACACATACACAGACCGTACAGGAGCTGACACAGACACACACAGACCGTACAGGAGCTGACACTGAGACACAAATGGACTGTACAGGAGCTGACACTGAGACACACACACAGCCACAGTACAGGAGCTGACACTGAGACAAACACAGACCGTACAGGAGCTGACACTGAGACACACACGGAACGTACACGAGCTGACACTGAGACACACACAGAGACGATACAAGAGCTGACACTGAGACACACAAAGACCGTAAAGGAGCTGACACTGAGACACACACGGACCGTACAGGAGCTGACACTGAGACACACACACCCGGACTACACAGGAGCTGACACTGAGACACACACACACAGACTGTACAGGAGCTGACACTGAGACACACAGACGCACCGTCCAGGAGCTGACACTGAGACACACACACGCATCATACAGGAGAAGACACTAAGACACACACACAGACCATACAGGAGCTGACACTGAGACACACATACAGACCGTACAGGAGCTGACACTGAGACACACACACACACAGACCGTACAGGAGCTGACACTGAGACACACACACACGGACCGTACAGGAGCTGACACTGAGACACACACACAGAGCGTACAGGAGCTGACACTGAGACACACACACACAGACCGTACAGGAGCTGACACTGATTCACACATGGACCGTACAGGAGCTGACACTGAGACACACACACACCGTACAGGAGCTGACACTGAGACACACACACAGACCGTAGAGGAGCTGACACTGAGACACACACACAGACCGTACAGGAGCTGACACTGAGACACACACACACAGACCGTACAGGAGCTGACACTGAGACACACACACACAAAGACCACAGGAGCTGACACTGAGACACACACACACGCAAAGTACAGGAGCTGACACTGAGACACACACACACACGCACAGTACAGGAGCTGACACTGAGACACACACAGACCGTACAGGAGCTGACACTGAGACACACACACAGACCGTACAGGAACTGACACTGAGACACACACGGACCGTACAGGAGCTGACACTGAGACACAAACACACGGACTGTACTGGAGCTGACACTGAGACACACACACACCGACAGTATAGGAGCTGACACTGAGACAAACACAGACCGTACAGGAGCTGACACTGAGACACACACGGAACGTACACGAGCTGACACTGAGACACACACAGAGACGATAAAAGAGCTGACACTGAGACACACAAAGACCGTAAAGGAGCTGACACTGAGACACACACGGACCGTACAGGAGCTGACTCTGAGACACACATACCCGGACTACACAGGAGCTGACGCTGAGACACACACACAGACCGTACAGGAGCTGACACTGAGACACACACATGGACCGTACAGGAGCTGACACTGATAAACACACACACACAGACCGTACAGGAGCTGACACTGAGACACACACACGGACTATACAGGAGCTGACACTGAGACACACACACAGAGCGTACAGGAGCTGACACTGTGACACAAACACAGACCGTAAAGGAGCTGACACTGAGACACACACACACGGACCGTACAGGAGCTGACACTGAGACCCAAACGGACAGTACAGGAGCTGACACTGAGACACACACACAAACCATACAGGAGCTGACACTGAGACAAACACACGGACCATACAGGAGAAGACACTAAGACACACACACAGACCATACCAGAGCTGACACTGAGACACACATACAGACTGTACAGGAGCTGACACTGAGACAAACACACACAGACCGTACAGGAGCTGACACTGAGACACACACACACGGACCGTACAGGAGCTGACACTGAGACACACACACAGAGCGTACAGGAGCTGACACTGAGACACACACACAGACGGTACAGGAGCTGACACTGAGACACACACACGGACCGTACAGGAGATGACACTGAGACACTCACACGGACTATACAGGAACTGACACTGAGACACACACACGCACCGTACAGGAGCTGACACTGAGACACACACACAGACCGTACAGGAGCTGACACTGAGACACACACAGGCACACGGATCGTACAGGAGCTGACACTGAGACACACACACGGACCGTAGAGGAGCTGACACTGAGACACACACACAGACCGTACAGGAGCTGACAGTGAGACACACATGGACCGTACAGGAGCTGACACTGAGACACACACACACAGAACGTACAGGAGCTGACAGTGAGACACACACGGACAGTACAGGAGCTGACACTGAGACACACACACACGGACTGTACAGGAGCTGATATCGACACATACACATGGACCATACAGGAGCTGACACTGAGACACACACATGCACCGTACAGGAGCTGACATTGAGACACACAAACAGACCGTACAGGAGCTGACACTGAGACACGCACACAGAGCGTACAGGAGCTGACACTGAGACACGCACACAGACCGTACAGGAGCTGACACTGAGACACACACACAGTCTGTAGAGGAGCTGACACTGAGACACACACACAGACCGTACAGGAGCTGACACTGAGACACACACACACAGACCGTACAGGAGCTGACACTGAGACACACACACACAAAGACCACAGGAGCTGACACTGAGACACACACACACGGAGTGTACAGGAGCTGACACTGAGACACACACACACACGCACAGTACAGGAGCTGACACTGAGACACACACAGACCGTACAGGAGCTGACACTGAGACACACACACAGACCGTACAGGAACTGACACTGAGACACACACGGACCGTACAGGAGCTGACACTGAGACACAAACACACGGATTGTACTGGAGCTGACACTGAGACACACACACAGACCGTACAGGAGCTGACAGAGACACACCCACACAGACCGTACAGGAGCTGACACAGACACACATACACAGACCGTACAGGAGCTGACACAGACACACACGGACCGTACAGGAGCTGACACTGAGACACAAATGGACTGTACAGGAGCTGACACTGAGACACACACACACCCACAGTACAGGAGCTGACACTGAGACAAACACAGACCGTACAGGAGCTGACACTGAGACACACACGGAACGTACACGAGCTGACACTGAGACACACACAGAGACGATACAAGAGCTGACACTGAGACACACAAAGACCGTAAAGGAGCTGACACTGAGACACACACGGACCGTACAGGAGCTGACACTGAGACACACACACCCGGACTACACAGGAGCTGACACTGAGACACACACACACAGACTGTACAGGAGCTGACACTGAGACACACAGACGCACCGTCCAGGAGCTGACACTGAGACACACACACGCATCATACAGGAGAAGACACTAAGACACACACACAGACCATACAGGAGCTGACACTGAGACACACATACAGACCGTACAGGAGCTGACACTGAGACACACACACACACAGACCGTACAGGAGCTGACACTGAGACACACACACACGGACCGTACAGGAGCTGACACTGAGACACACACACAGAGCGTACAGGAGCTGACACTGAGACACACACACACAGACCGTACAGGAGCTGACACTGATTCACACATGGACCGTACAGGAGCTGATACTGAGACACACACACACCGTACAGGAGCTGACACTGAGACACACACACAGACCGTAGAGGAGCTGACACTGAGACACACACACAGACCGTACAGGAGCTGACACTGAGACACACACACACAGACCGTACAGGAGCTGACACTGAGACACACACACACAAAGACCACAGGAGCTGACACTGAGACACACACACACGCAAAGTACAGGAGCTGACATTGAGACACACACACACACGCACAGTACAGGAGCTGACACTGAGACACACACAGACCGTACAGGAGCTGACACTGAGACACACACACAGACCGTACAGGAACTGACACTGAGACACACACGGACCGTACAGGAGCTGACACTGAGACACACACACACCGACAGTATAGGAGCTGACACTGAGACACACACACAGACCGTACAGGAGCTGACACAGACACACCCACACAGACCGTACAGGAGCTGACACAGACACACATACACAGACCGTACAGGAGCTGACACAGACACACACGGACCGTACAGGAGCTGACACTGAGACACAAACGGACTGTACAGGAGCTGACACTGAGACACACACACACCGACAGTATAGGAGCTGACACTGAGACAAACACAGACCGTACAGGAGCTGACACTGAGACACACACGGAACGTACACGAGCTGACACTGAGACACACACAGAGACGATACAAGAGCTGACACTGAGACACACAAAGACCGTAAAGGAGCTGACACTGAGACACACACGGACCGTACAGGAGCTGACTCTGAGACACACATACCCGGACTACACAGGAGCTGACGCTGAGACACACACACAGACCGTACAGGAGCTGACACTGAGACACACACATGGACTGTACAGGAGCTGACACTGATAAACACACACACACAGACCGTACAGGAGCTGACACTGAGACACACACACGGACTATACAGGAGCTGACACTGAGACACACACACAGAGCGTACAGGAGCTGACACTGTGACACAAACACAGACCGTAAAGGAGCTGACACTGAGACACACACACACAGACCGTACAGGAGCTGACACTGAGACACACACACACGGACCGTACAGGAGCTGACACTGAGACCCAAACGGACAGTACAGGAGCTGACACTGAGACACACACACAAACCATACAGGAGCTGACACTGAGACAAACACACGGACCATACAGGAGAAGACACTAAGACACACACACAGACCATACCAGAGCTGACACTGAGACACACATACAGACCGTACAGGAGCTGACACTGAGACAAACACACACAGACCGTACAGGAGCTGACACTGAGACACACACACACGGACCGTACAGGAGCTGACACTGAGACACACACACAGAGCGTACAGGAGCTGACACTGAGACACACACACAGACCGTACAGGAGCTGACACTGAGACACACACACGGACCGTACAGGAGATGACACTGAGACACTCACACGGACTATACAGGAACTGACACTGAGACACACACACGCACCGTACAGGAGCTGACACTGAGACACAGACACAGCATACAGGAGCTGACACTGAGACACAAACGGACTGTACAGGAGCTGACATCGACACATACACACAGACCATACAGGAGCTGACACTGAGACACACACACACGGACCATACAGGAGCTGACACTGAGACACACACGGACTGTACAGCAGCTGGCATCGACACATACACACGGACCATACAGGAGCTGACACTGAGACACACACACACAGACCGTACAGGAGCAGACATCAACACACACACACGCCCCGTACAGGAGCTGACACTGAGACACACACACAGACCGTACAGGAGCAGACATCGACACACACACACGCACCGTACAGGAGCTGACACTGAGACACACACACACGGACCATACAGGAGCTGACACTGAGACACACACACAGACCGTACAGGAGCAGACATCGACACACACACACGCACCCTACAGGAGCTGACACTGAGACACACACAGACTGTACAGGAGCTGACACTGAGACATACACACACACGGACCATACAGGAGCTGACACCGAGACACACACAGACCATACAGGAGCTGACAGTGAGACACACACAGACCGTACAGGAGCTGACACTGAGACACACACGAACTGACCTTTCAGGAGCTGATACTGAGACACACACGCACGGACCTTACAGGGGTTGTCACAGACGCACGCGCATGGACCATACAGGAGCTGACACTGAGACACACACGCACGGACCGTACAGGAGCTGACACTGATTCACACATGGACCGTACAGGAGCTGACACTGAGACACACACACACGGTACAGGAGCTGACACTGAGACACACTCACGGACCATACAGGAGCTGACACTGAGACACACACACGGACCGTAAAGGAGCTGACACTGAGACACACACGCACAGTTCAGGAGCTGAAACTGAGACACACGCACGGACCATACAGGACCTGACACTGAGACACACACGGACTGTACAGGAGCTGACATGAGACACACACACGGACCGTAGAGGAGCTGACACTGAGACACACACACAGACCATACAGGAGCTGACACTGAGACACACACGGACCGTACAGGAGCTGACACTGAGGCACACACACGCGCACAGATCGTACAGGAGCTGACACTGAGACACACACACGGACCGTAGAGGAGCTGACACTGAGACACACACACAGACCATACAGGAGCTGACACTGAGACACACACGGACCGTACAGGAGCTGACACTGAGACACACACACACACACAGACCGTACAGGAGCTGACACTGAGACACACACGGACAGTATGGGAGCTGACACTGAGACACACACACATGGACTGTACAGCAGATGACATCGACACATACACATGGACCATACAGGAGCTGACACTGAGACACACACATGCACCGTACAGGAGCTGGCATTGAGACACACGCACAGACCGTACAGGAGCTGACACTGAGACACACACACAGACCCTAGAGGAGCTGACACTGAGACACACACACACAGACCGTACAGGAGCTGACACTGAGACACACACACAGACCATACAGGAGCTGACACTGAGACACACACACACACAGACCACAGGAGCTGACACTGAGACACACACACACGCACAGTACAGGAGCTGACACTGAGACACACACGGACCGTACAGGAGCTGACACTGAGACACACACACACGGACTGTACAGGAGCTGACACTGAGACACAAACACACAGACCGTATAGGAGCTGACACTGAGACACACAGACGCACCGTCCAGGAGCTGACACTGAGACACACACACAGACCGTACAGGAGCTGACACTGAGACACACACACACGCACAGTACAGGAGCTGACACTGAGACACACGCACGGACCATACAGGACCTGACACTGAGACACACACAGACCGTACAGGAGCTGACACTGAGGCACACACACGCGCACAGATCGTACAGGAGCTGACACTGAGACACACACACGGACCGTAGAGGAGCTGACACTGAGACACACACACAGACCATACAGGAGCTGACACTGAGACACACACGGACCGTACAGGAGCTGACACTGAGACACACACACACAGACCGTACAGGAGCTGACACTGAGACACACACTGACAGTATGGGAGCTGACACTGAGACACACACACATGGACTGTACAGCAGATGACATCGACACATACACATGGACCATACAGGAGCTGACACTGAGACACACACATGCACCGTACAGGAGCTGGCATTGAGACACACGCACAGACCGTACAGGAGCTGACACTGAGACACACACACAGACCCTAGAGGAGCTGACACTGAGACACACACAGACTGTACAGCATCTGACACTGAGACACGCACACAGACCGTACAGGAGCTGACACTGAGACACACACGGACCGTACAGGAGCTGACACTGAGACACACACACACGGACCGTACTGGAGCTGACACTGAGACACACACACAGACCGTACAGGAGCTGACACAGACACACCCACACAGACCGTACAGGAGCTGACACAGACACACATGCACAGACCGTACAGGAGCTGACACAGACACACACGGAACGTACAGGAGCTGACACTGAGACACACACGTATCGTACAGGAGCTGACACTGAGAAACACACACACCGACAGCACAGGAGCTGACACTGAGACACACACAGACCGTACAGGAGCTGACACTAAGACACACACGGAACGTACACGAGCTGACACTGAGACACACACACAGACCATACAAGAGCTGACACTGAGACACACAAAGACCGTAAAGGAGCTGACACTGAGACACACACGGACTGTACAGGAGCCGACACTGAGACACACACACACGGAATATACAGGAGCTGACACTGAGACACACACACACAGACTGTACAGGAGCTGACACTGAGACACACAGACGCACCGTCCAGGAGCTGAAACTGAGACAAACACACAGACCGTACAGGAGCTGACACTGAGACACGAACACAGACCAGACAGGAGCTGACACTGAGACACACACACGGACTGTACAGGAGCTGACACTGAGACACACACACGGACCATCCAGGAGCTGACACTAAGACACACAAACATTGGACTATACAGGAGCTGACACTGAGACACACACACGGACCGTACAGGAGCTGACACTGAGACACAGACAGACGGACCATACAGGAGCTGACACTGAGACACACACAGACGGACCGTACGGGAGCTGACACTGAGACACACACACACAGACCGTACAGGAGCTGACACTGAGACACATACACACAGACCGTACCGGAGCTGACACAGACACACACAAGGACGATACAGGAGCTGACATTGAGACACATACACACGCACTGTACAGGAGCTGACACTGAGACACACACACACACAGACAGTACAGGAGCTGATACTGAGACACACACACGGACCGTACAGGAGCTGACACTGAGACACACAAAGACCGTACAGGAGCTGACACTGAGACACACACGGACCGTACAGGAGCTGACACTGAGACAGACACATGGACCATACAGGAGCTGACAGTGAGACACATACGGACCGTACAAGAGCTGACATTGAGACACACATTTGGACCATACAGGAGCTGACACTGAGACACACACGGACCATACAGGAGTTGACAGTGAGACACATACGGACCGTACAGGAGCTGACATTGAGACACACATTTGGACCATACAGGAGCTGACACTGAGACACACACACACGCACAGTACAGGAGCTGACACTGAGACGCACACAGACCGTACAGGAGCTGACACTGAGACATACTTACGGACCATACAGGAGCTGACACTGAGACACACATAGACAGTACAGGAGCTGACACTAAGTCACACACACAGACCGTACAGGAGCTGACACTGAGACACACACACAGACCATACAAGAGCTGACACTGAGACACACACACAGGGACCGTACAGGAGATGACACTGAGACACACACACAGGGACCATACAGGAGCTGACACTGAGACACACACACACGGACCATACAGGAGCTGACACTGAGATACACACAAGGATCGGACAGGAACTGACACTGAGACACACACACGGACTATACAGGAGCTGACACTGAGACACACACACGGACCATACAGGAGCTGACACTGAGACAAACACAGACGTCCGTACAGGAGCTTACACTGAGACACACACAAGGATCGGACAGGAGCTGACACTGAGACACACACACGGACCGTACAGGAGCTGACACTGAGACACAGACACGGACTATACAGAAGCTGGCCCTGAGCCACACACACGGACCGTACAAGTGCTGACACTGAGACACACACACGGACCGTACAGTAGCTGACACTGAGACACACACACGGACCGTACAGTAGCTGACACTGAGACACACACACGGACCGTACAGATGCTAACACTGAGACACACACACGGACCGTACAGGAGCTGACACTGAGACACAGACACGGACTATACAGTAGCTGACACTGAGACACACACACACACACACACACACACGCACGGACCGTACAGGAGCTGACACTGAGACACACGCACACAGACAGTACAGGAGCTGACACTGAGACACACACAAGGATCGGACAAGAGCTGACACTGAGACACACACACACACACACACAGACCGTACAGGAGCTGACACTGAGACACACACACAGACCGTACAGATGCTAACACTGAGACACACACACGGACCGTACAGGAGCTGACACTGAGACACAGACACGGACTATACAGTAGCTGACACTGAGACACACACACGGACCATACGGGAGCTGACACTGAGACACACACGGACTGTACAGGAGCTGGCCCTGAGCCACACACAGACGTACAGGAGCTGACACTGGGACACACACACACAGACAGTACAGGAGCTGACACTGAGACACACATAGACCGTACAGGAGCTGACACTGAGACACACACACAGACCATACAGGAGCTGACACTGAGACACAGGCACACGGACCGTACAGGAGCTGACACTGAGACACACACTCAGACCGTACAGGAGCTGACACTGAGACACACACACACGCACATTACAGGAGCTGACACTGAGACATACACAGAGCGTACAGGAGCTGACACTGAGACACACACACACAGACCGTACAGGAGCTGACATCGAAACACACACACAGACCGTACAGGAGCTGACACTGAGACACACACACACGCACAGTACAGGAGCTGACACTGAGACATACACAGAGCGTACAGGAGCTGACACTGAGACACACACACACAGACCGTACAGGAGCTGACACTGAGACACACACACAGACCATACAAGAACTGACACTAAGACACACACACACAGACCGTACAGGAGCTGACACTGAGACACACACACACACAAAGCGTACAGGAGCTGACACTGAGACGCACACGGATCATACAGGAGCTGACACTGAGACACACACACGGACCGTACAGGAGCTGACACTGAGACACACACACGGACCGTACAGGAGCTGACACTGAGACACACACATGGATCGTACAGGAGCTGAGACTGAGACACACACACACACACACACACACACACACAGACCGTACAGGAGTTGATACTGAGACACACACACACACTGACCGTACAGGAGCTGACAATGAGTCACACACACAGAGCGTACATGAGCTGACACTGAGACACACACACACGGACCATAGTTGAGCTGACACTGAGACACACACACGGACCGTACAGGAGCTGACAATGAGACACACACACAGACCATACAAGAGCTGACACTGAGACAACACACACAGAATGTACAGGAGCTGACACTGAGACACACACACGGACCGTACAGGAGCTGACACTGAGACACACACACGGACCGTACAGGAGCTGACACTGAGACACACACACGGACCGTACAGGAGCTGACACTGAGACACACACAGGGACCATACAGGAGCTGACACTGAGACACACACACGGACCATACAGGAGCTGACAGTGAGACACACACGGACCGTACAGGAGCTGACACTGAGACACACAAAAGGACCGTACAGGAGCTGACACTGAGACACACACACACACAGAGACCGTACAGGAACTGACACTGAGACACACACACACACTGACCGTACAGGAGCTGACCCTGAGTCGCACACACAGAGCGTACAGGAGCTGACATCGAAACACACACACGGACCGTACAGGAGCTGACACTGAGACACACACACACCGGTCCATAGAGGAGCTGACACCGAGACTCACACAAGGACTGTACAGGAGCTGACAATGAGACACACACACAGACCATACAAATGCTGACACTCAGAAAACACACACAGACCGTACAGGAGCTGACACTGAGACACACACACGGACCGTACAGGAGCTGACACTGAGACACACACACACAGACCGTACAGGAGCTGACACTGAGACACACACACGGACCGTACAGGAGCTGACACTGAGACGCTCACACACGGACCCTACAGGAGATGACACTGAGACACACACACGGACCGTAGAGCAGTTGACACTGAGACACACACCCACGGACCATACAGGAGCTGACACTGAGACACACACACGGACCGTACAGGAGCTGACACTGTGACACACACACGGACCATACAGGAGCTGACACTGAGACACACACACACGGACTGTACAGGAGCTGGCACGGAGACACACACAGACGTACAGGAGCTGACACTGAGACACACACGGAACGTACACGAGCTGACACTGAGACAAACACACAGACCATACAAGAGCTGACACTGAGACACACAAAGACCGTAAAGGAGCTGACACTGAGACACACACGGACCGTACAGGAGCTGACACTGAGACACACACACATGGAATATACAGGAGCTGACACTGAGACACACACACACAGTTTGTACAGGAGCTGACACTGAGACACACAGACGCACCGTCCAGGAGCTGAAACTGAGACAAACACACAGACCGTACAGGAGCTGACACTGAGACACACACACAGACCAGACAGGAGCTGACACTGAGACACACACACGGACTGTACAGGAGCTGACACTGAGACACATACACGCACCGTCCAGGAGCTGACACTAAGACACACACACATGGACTATACAGGAGCTGACACTGAGACACACACACACAGACCGTGCAGGAGCTGACACTGAGACACACACACACACCATCCAGGAGCTGACACTAAGACACACACACACAGACTATACAGGAGCTGACAGTGAGACACACACACACGGACCGTACAGGAGCTGACACTGAGACACACACAGACCGTACAGTAGTTGACACTGAGATACACACACAGACCGTACAGGAGCTGAAACTGAGACACACACACCGACCCTGCAGGAGTTAACACTGAGACACACACACGGACCATACAGGAGCTGACACTGAGACACACACACACAGACCGTACAGGAGCTGACACTGAGACACACACACACGGACCCTACAGGAGCTGACACTGAGACACACACACGGACCGTACAGCAGTTGACACTGAGACACACACCCACGGACCATACAGGAGCTGACACTGAGACACACACGGACCGTACAGGAGCTGACACTGAGAAACACACACACCGACAGTACAGGAGCTGACACTGAGACACACACAGACCGTACAGGAGCTGACACTGAGACACACACGGAACGTAAACGCGCTGACACTGAGACACACACACAGACCATACAACAGCTGACACTGAGACACACAAAGACCGTAAAGGAGCTGACACTGAGACACACACGGACCGTACAGGAGCTGACACTGAGAGACACACACATGGAATATACAGGAGCTGACACTGAGACACACACACACACAGACTGTACAGGAGCTGACACTGAGACACACAGACGCACCGTCCAGGAGCTGAAACTGAGACAAACACACAGACCGTACAGGAGCTGCCACTGAGACACACACACAGACCAGACAGGAGCTGACACTGAGACACACACACACACAAAGCGTACAGAAGCTGACACTGAGACGCACACGGATCGTACAGGAGCTGACACTGAGACACACACACGGACCATACAGGAGCTGACACTGAGACACACACACAAACCGTACAGGAGCTGACACTGAGACACACACACATGGACTGTACAGCAGATGACATCGACACATACACATGGACCATACAGGAGCTGACACTGAGACACACACATGCACCGTACAGGAACTGGCATTGAGACACACGCACAGACCGTACAGGAGCTGACACTGAGACACACACTCAGACCCTAGAGGAGCTGACACTGAGACACACACACACAGACCGTACAGGAGCTGACACTGAGACACACACACAGACCATACAGGAGCTGACACTGAGACACACACATACACAGACCACAGGAGCTGACACTGAGACACACACACATGCACAGTACAGGAGCTGACACTGAGACACACATGGACCGTACAGGAGCTGACACTGAGACACACACACACGGACTATACAGGAGCTGACACTGAGACACAAACACACAGACCGTACAGGAGCTGACACTGAGACACACAGATGCACCGTCCAGGAGCTGACACTGAGACACACACACAGACCGTACAGGAGCTGACACTGAGACACACACACACGCACAGTACAGGAGCTGACACTGAGACACACACAGACTGTACAAGATCTGACACTGAGACACACACACACAGACCGTACAGGAGCTGACACTGAGACACACACACGGACCGTACAGGAGCTGACACTGAGACACAGACAGACGGACCATACAGGAGCTGACACTGAGACACACACAGACGGACCGTACGGGAGCTGACACTGAGACACACACACACAGACCGTACAGGAGCTGACACTGAGACTCATACACACAGACCGTACCGGAGCTGACACAGACACACACAAGGACGATACAGGAGCTGACATTGAGACACATACACACGCACTGTACAGGAGCTGACACTGAGACACACACACACAGACAGTACAGGAGCTGATACTGAGACACACACACGGACCGTACAAGAGCTGACACTGAGACACACAAAGACCGTACAGGAGCTGACACTGAGACACACACGGACCGTACAGGAGCTGACACTGAGACACACACACGGACCATTCAGGAGCTGACAGTGAGACACACACGGACCTTTCAGGAGCTGACACTGAGACAGACACATGGACCATACAGCAGCTGACAGTGAGACACATACGGACCGTACAGGAGCTGACATTGAGACACACATTTGGACCATACAGGAGCTGACACTGAGACACACAAAGACCGTAAAGGAGCTGACACTGAGACACACATGGACTGTACAGGAGCTGACACTGAGACACACACACACGGAATATAAAGGAGCTGACACTGAGACACACACACACAGACTGTACAGGAGCTGACACTGAGACATACAGACGCACCGTAGAGGAGCTGAAACTGAGACAAACACACAGACCGTACAGGAGCTGACACTGAGACACGAACACAGACCAGACAGGAGCTGACACTGAGACACACACTCAGACCCTAGAGGAGCTGACACTGAGACACACACACACAGACCGTACAGGAGCTGACACTGATACAGACACACAGACCATACAGGAGCTGACACTGAGACACACACACACACAGACCACAGGAGCTGACACTGAGACACACACACACGCACAGTACAGGAGCTGACACTGAGACACACACGGACCGTACAGGAGCTGACACTGAGACACACACACACGGACTATACAGGAGCTGACACTGAGACACAAACACACAGACCGTACAGGAGCTGACACTGAGACACACAGACGCACCGTCCAGGAGCTGACACTGAGAGACACACACAGACCGTACAGGAGCTGACACTGAGACACACACACACGCACAGTACAGGAGCTGACACTGAGACACACACAGACTGTACAGGATCTGACACTGAGACACACACACAGACCGTACAGGAGCTGACACTGAGACACACACGGACCGTACAGGAGCTGACACTGAGACACACACACACGGACCGTACTGGAGCTGACATTGAGACACACACACAGACCGTACAGGAGCTGACACAGACACACCCACACAGACCGTACAGGAGCTGACACAGACACACATGCACAAACCTACAGGAGCTGACACAGACACACACGGACCGTACTGGAGCTGACACTGAGACACCCACGTATCGTACAGGAGCTGACACTGAGAAACACACACACCGACAGCACAGGAGCTGACACTGAGACACACACAGACCATACAAGAGCTGACACTGAGACACACAAAGACCGTAAAGGAGCTGACACTGAGACACACACGGACTGTACAGGAGCTGACACTGAGACACACACACACGGAATATACAGGAGCTGACACTGAGACACACACACACAGACTGTACAGGAGCTGACACTGAGACACACAGACGCACCGTCCAGGAGCTGAAACTGAGACAAACACACAGACCGTACAGGAGCTGACACTGAGACACACACGGAACGTACACGAGCTGACACTGAGACACACACACAGACCATACAAGAGCTGACACTGAGACACACAAAGACCGTAAAGGAGCTGACACTGAGACACACATGGACTGTACAGGAGCTGACACTGAGACAAACTCACACGGAATATACAGGAGCTGACACTGAGACGCACAGACGCACCGTCCAGCAGCTGAAACTGAGACAAACACACAGACCGTACAGGAGCTGACACTGAGACACTAACACAGACCAGACAGGAGCTGACACTGAGACACACACACGGACTGTACAGGAGCTGACACTGAGACACACACACGGACCGTCCAGGAGCTGACACTAAGACACACACACATGGACTATACAGGAGCTGACACTGAGACACACACACACAGACCATACAGGAGCTGACACTGAGACACACACACGGACCGTACAGGAGCTGACACTGAGACACAGACAGACGGACCATACAGGAGCTGACACTGATACACACACAGACGGACCGTACGGGAGCTGACACTGAGACACACACACACAGACCGTACAGGAGCTGACACTGAGACACATACACACAGACCGTACCGGAGCTGACACAGACACACACAAGGACGATACAGGAGCTGACATTGAGACACATACACACGCACTGTACAGGAGCTAACACTGAGACACACACACACAGACAGTACAGGAGCTGATACTGAGACACACACACGGACCGTACAGGAGCTGACACTGAGACACACAAAGACCATACAGGAGCTGACACTGAGACACACACGGACCGTACAGGAGCTGACACTGAGACACACACACGGACCATTCAGGAGCTGACAGTGAGACACACACGGACCTTTCAGGAGCTGACACTGAGACAGACACATGGACCATACAGGAGCTGACAGTGAGACACATACGGACCGTACAGGAGCTGACATTGAGACACACATTTGGACCATACAGGAGCTGACACTGAGACACACAAAGACCTTAAAGGAGCTGACACTGAGACACACATGGACTGTACAGGAGCTGACACTGAGACACACACACACGGAATATAAAGGAGCTGACACTGAGACACACACACACAGACTGTACAGGAGCTGACACTGAGACACACAGACGCACCGTCCAGGAGCTGAAACTGAGACAAACACACGGACCGTCCAGGAGCTGACACTAAGACACACACACATGGACTATACAGGAGCTGACACTGAGACACACACACACAGACCGTACAGGAGCTGACACTGAGACACACACACGGACCGTACAGGAGCTGACACTGAGACACAGACAGACGGACCATACAGGAGCTGACACTGAGACACACACACACGGACCGTACAGGAGCTGACAATGAGACACACATGCAGACCATCCAGGAGCTGACACTGAGACACACACACAGGCACAGTACAGGAGCTGACACTGAGACACACACAGACCGTACAGTAGCTGACACTGAGACACATACAGACCGTACAGTAGCTGACACTGAGATACACACACAGACCGTACAGGAGCTGAAACTGAGACACACACACCGACCCTGCAGGAGTTAACACTGAGACACACACACGGACCGTACAGGAGCTGACACTGAGACACACACACACAGACCGTACAGGAGCTGACACTGAGACACAAACACACGGACCCTACAGGAGCTGACACTGAGACACACACACGGACCGTACAGCAGTTGACACTGAGACACACACCCACGGACCATACAGGAGCTGACACTGAGACACACACGGAGCGTACAGGAGCTGACACTGAGAAACACACACACCGACAGTACAGGAGCTGACACTGAGACACACACAGACCGTACAGGAGCTGACACTGAGACACACATGGAACGTACACGAGCTGTCACTGAGACACACACACAGACCATTCAAGAGCTGACACTGAGACACACAAAGACCGTAAAGGAGCTAACACTGAGACACACACGGACTGTACAGGAGCTGACACTGAGAGACACACACATGGAATATACAGGAGCTGACACTGAGACACACACACACAGACTGTACAGGAGCTGACACTGAGACACACAGACGCACCGTCCAGGAGCTGAAACTGAGACAAACACACAGACCGTACAGGAGCTGACACTGAGACACACACACAGACCAGACAGGAGCTGACTGTGAGACACACACACGGACTGTACAGGAGCTGACACTGAGACACATACACGCACCGTCCAGGAGCTGACACTAAGACACACACACATGGACTATACAGGAGCTGACACTGAGACACACACACATGGACTATACAGGAGCTGACACTGAGACACACACACACACCATCCAGGAGCTGACACTGAGACACACACACACGGACTATACAGGAGCTGACAGTGAGACACACACACGGACCGTACAGGAGCTGACATTGAGACACACACAGACCGTACAGTAGCTGACACTGAGATACACACACAGACCGTACAGGAGCTGAAACTGAGACACACACACCGACCCTGCAGGAGTTAACACTGAGACACACACACAAAGACCGTACAGGAGCTGACACTGAGACACACACACACGGACCCTACAGGAGCTGACACTGAGACACACACACGGACCGTACAGCAGTTGACACTGAGACACACACCCATGGACCATACAGGAGCTGACACTGAGACACACACGGACTGTACAGGAGCTGACACTGAGAAACACACACACCGACAGTACAGGAGCTGACACTGAGACACACACAGACCGTACAGGAGCTGACACTGAGACACACACGGAACGTACACGCGCTGACATTGAGACACACACACAGACCATACAAGAGCTGACACTGAGACACACAAAGACCGTAAAGGAGCTGACACTGAGACACACACGGACCGGACAGGAGCTGACACTGAGACACACACACATGGAATATACAGGAGCTGACACTGAGACACACACACATGGAATATACAAGAGCTGACACTGAGACACACACGGACCGGACAGGAGCTGACACTGAGACACACACACATGGAATATACAGGAGCTGACACTGAGACACACACACACAGACCGTACAGGAGCTGACACTGAGACACACACACACACCATCCAGGAGCTGACACTAAGACACACACACACGGACTATACAGGAGCTGACAGTGAGACACACACACATGGACCGTACAGGAGCTGACAGTGAGACACAGACAGACGGACCATACAGGAGCTGACACTGAGACACACACACACGGACCGTACAGGAGCTGACAATGAGACACACATGCAGACCATCCAGGAGCTGACACTGAGACACACACACAGGCACAGTACAGGAGCTGACACTGAGACACACACAGACCGTACAGTAGCTGACACTGAGATACACACACAGACCGTACAGGAGCTGAAACTGAGACACACACACCGACCCTGCAGGAGTTAACACTGAGACACACACACGGACCGTACAGGAGCTGACACTGAGACACACACACACAGACCGTACAGGAGCTGACACTGAGACACAAACACACGGACCCTACAGGAGCTGACACTGAGACACACACACGGACCGTACAGCAGTTGACACTGAGACACACACCCACGGACCATACAGGAGCTGACACTGAGACACACACGGAGCGTACAGGAGCTGACACTGAGAAACACACACACCGACAGTACAGGAGCTGACACTGAGACACACACAGACCGTACAGGAGCTGACACTGAGACACACATGGAACGTACACGAGCTGTCACTGAGACACACACACAGACCATTCAAGAGCTGACACTGAGACACACAAAGACCGTAAAGGAGCTGACACTGAGACACACACGGACTGTACAGGAGCTGACACTGAGAGACACACACATGGAATATACAGGAGCTGACACTGAGACACACACACACAGACTGTACAGGAGCTGACACTGAGACACACAGACGCACCGTCCAGGAGCTGAATCTGAGACAAACACACAGACCGTACAGGAGCTGACACTGAGACACACACACAGACCAGACAGGAGCTGACTGTGAGACACACACACGGACTGTACAGGAGCTGACACTGAGACACATACACGCGCCGTCCAGGAGCTGACACTAAGACACACACACATGGACTATACAGGAGCTGACACTGAGACACACACACATGGACTATACAGGAGCTGACACTGAGACACACACACACACCATCCAGGAGCTGACACTGAGACACACACACACGGACTATACAGGAGCTGACAGTGAGACACACACACGGACCGTACAGGAGCTGACATTGAGACACACACAGACCGTACAGTAGCTGACACTGAGATACACACACAGACCGTACAGGAGCTGAAACTGAGACACACACACCGACCCTGCAGGAGTTAACACTGAGACACACACACAAAGACCGTACAGGAGCTGACACTGAGACACACACACACGGACCCTACAGGAGCTGACACTGAGACACACACACGGACCGTACAGCAGTTGACACTGAGACACACACCCATGGACCATACAGGAGCTGACACTGAGACACACACGGAGTGTACAGGAGCTGACACTGAGAAACACACACACCGACAGTACAGGAGCTGACACTGAGACACACACAGACCGTACAGGAGCTGACACTGAGACACACACGGAACGTACACGCGCTGACACTGAGACACACACACAGACCATACAAGAGCTGACACTGAGACACACAAAGACCGTAAAGGAGCTGACACTGAGACACACACGGACCGGACAGGAGCTGACACTGAGACACACACACATGGAATATACAGGAGCTGACACTGAGACACACACACACAGACCGTACAGGAGCTGACACTGAGACACACACACACACCATCCAGGAGCTGACACTAAGACACACACACACGGACTATACAGGAGCTGACAGTGAGACACACACACATGGACCGTACAGGAGCTGACAGTGAGACACACACACATGGACCGTACAGGAGCTGACACAGACACACACACGGACCGTACAGGAGCTGACATTGAGACACACATTTGGACCATACAGGAGCTGACACTGAGACACACAAAGACCATAAAGGAGCTGACACTGAGACACACATGGACTGTACAGGAGCTGACACTGAGACACACACACACGGAATATAAAGGAGCTGACACTGAGACACACACACACAGACTGTACAGGAGCTGACACTGAGACACACAGACGCACCGTCCAGGAGCTGAAACTGAGACAAACACACAGACCGTACAGGAGCTGACACTGAGACACGACACAGACCAGACAGGAGCTGACACTGAGACACACACACGGACTGTACAGGAGCTGACACTGAGACACACACACGGACCGTCCAGGAGCTGACACTAAGACACACACACATGGACTATACAGGAGCTGACACTGAGACACACACACACAGACCGTACAGGAGCTGACACTGAGACACACACACGGACCGTACAGGAGCTGACACTGAGACACAGACAGACGGACCATACAGGAGCTGACACTGATACACACACAGACGGACCGTACGGGAGCTGACACTGAGACACACACACACAGACCGTACAGGAGCTGACACTGAGACACATACACACAGACCGTACCGGAGCTGACACAGACACACACAAGGACGATACAGGAGCTGACATTGAGACACATACACACGCACTGTACAGGAGCTGACACTGAGACACACACACACAGACAGTACAGGAGCTGATACTGAGACACACACACGGACCGTACAGGAGCTGACACTGAGACACACAAAGACCGTACAGGAGCTGACACTGAGACACACACGGACCGTACAGGAGCTGACACTGAGACACACACACGGACCATTCAGGAGCTGACAGTGAGACACACACGGACCTTTCAGGAGCTGACACTGAGACAGACACATGGACCATACAGGAGCTGACAGTGAGACACATACGGACCGTACAGGAGCTGACATTGAGACACACATTTGGACCATACAGGAGCTGACACTGAGACACACACGGACCATACAGGAGTTGACAGTGAGACACATAAGGACCGTACAGGAGCTGACATTGAGACACACATTTGGACCATACAGGAGCTGACACTGAGACACACACACACGCACAGTACAGGAGCTGACACTGAGACGCACACAGACCGTACAGGAGCTGACACTGAGACATACTTACGGACCATACAGGAGCTGACACTGAGACACACATAGACAGTACAGGAGCTGACACTAAGTCACACACACAGACCGTACAGGAGCTGACATCGAAACACACACACGGACCGTACAGGAGCTGACACTGAGACACACACACGGACCATACAAGAGCTGACACTGAGACACACACACACGGACCGTACAGGAGATGACACTGAGACACACACACACGGACCATACAGGAGCTGACACTGAGACACACACACACGGACCATACAGGAGCTGACACTGAGACACACACACACGGACCGTACAGGAGCTGACACTGAGACACACACAAGGATCGGACAGGAACTGACACTGAGACACACACACGGACTATACAGGAGCTGACACTGAGACACACACACGGACCGTACAGTAGCTGACACTGAGACACACACACGGACCGTACAGGAGCTGACACTAAGACACACACACACACACACACACACGCACGGACCGTACAGGAGCTGACACTGAGACACACACACACAGACAGTACAGGAGCTGACACTGAGACACACACAAGGATCGGACAAGAGCTGACACTGAGACACACACACACACACACAGACCGTACAGGAGCTGACACTGAGACACACACACAGACCGTACAGGAGCTAACACTGAGACACACACATGGACCGTACAGGAGCTGACACTGAGACACAGACACGGACTATACAGTAGCTGACACTGAGACACACACACGGACCATACAGGAGCTGACACTGAGACTCACACACACGGACTGTACAGGAGCTGGCCCTGAGCCACACACAGACGTACAGGAGCTGACACTGGGACACACACACACAGACAGTACAGGAGCTGACACTGAGACACACATAGACCGTACAGGAGCTGACACTGAGACACACACACAGACCATACAGGAGCTGACACTGAGACACAGGCACATGGACCGTACAGGAGCTGACACTGAGACACACACTCAGACCGTACAGGAGCTGACACTGAGACACACACACACGCACAGTACAGGAGCTGACACTGAGACATACACAGAGCGTACAGGAGCTGACACTGAGACACACACACACAGACCGTACAGGAGCTGACATCGAAACACACACACGGACAGTACAGGAGCTGACACTGAGACACACACACAGACCATACAAGAACTGACACTAAGACACACACACACAGACCGTACAGGAGCTGACACTGAGACACACACACACACAAAGCGTATAGGAGCTGACACTGAGACGCACATGGATCATACAGGAGCTGACACTGAGACACACACACGGACCGTACAGGAGCTGACACTGAGACACACACACGGACCGTACAGGAGCTGACACTGAGACACACACATAGATCGTACAGGATCTGACACTGAGACACACACACTCACACACACACACACACAGACCGTACAGGAGTTGATACTGAGACACACACACACACTGACCGTACAGGAGCTGACACTGAGTCACACACACAGAGCGTACATGAGCTGACACTGAGACACACACACGGACCATAGTTGAGCTGACACTGAGACACACACACGGACCGTACAGGAGCTGACAATGAGACACACACACAGACCATACAAGAGCTGACACTGAGACAACACACACAGAATGTACAGGAGCTGACACTGAGACACACACACGGACCGTACAGGAGCTGACACTGAGACACACACACGGACCGTACAGGATCTGACACTGAGACACACACACGGACCATACAGGAGCTGACAGTGAGACACACATGGACCATACAGGAGCTGACACTGAGACACACAAAAGGACCGTACAGGAGCTGACACTGAGACACACACACACACAGAGACCGTACAGGAACTGACACTGAGACACACACACACACTGACCGTACAGGAGCTGACCCTGAGTCGCACACACAGAGCGTACAGGAGCTGACATCGAAACACACACACGGACCGTACAGGAGCTGACACTGAGACACACACACACCGGTCCATAGAGGAGCTGACACCGAGACTCACACAAGGACTGTACAGGAGCTGACAATGAGACACACACACAGACCATACAAGTGCTGACACTCAGAAAACACACACAGACCGTACAGGAGCTGACACTGAGACACACACACGGACCGTACAGGAGCTGACACTGAGACACACACACACAACCGTACAGGAGCTGACACTGAGACACACACACGGACCGTAAAGGAGCTGACACTGAGACGCTCACACACGGACCCTACAGGAGCTGACACTGAGACACACACACGGACCGTACAGCAGTTGACACTGAGACACACACCCACGGACCATACAGGAGCTGACACTGAGACACACACACGGAACGTACAGGAGCTGACACTGTGACACACACACGGACCATACAGGAGCTGACACTGAGACACACACACACGGACTGTACAGGAGCTGACACTGAGACACACACGGAACGTACACGAGCTGACACTGAGACACACACACAGACCATACAAGAGCTGACACTGAGACACACAAAGACCGTAAAGGAGCTGACACTGAGACACACACGGACCGTACAGGAGCTGACACTGAGACACACACACATGGAATATACAGGAGCTGACACTGAGACACACACACACAGACTGTACAGGAGCTGACACTGAGACACACAGATGCACCGTCCAGGAGCTGAAACTGAGACAAACACACAGACCGTACAGGAGCTGACACTGAGACACACACACAGACCAGACAGGAGCTGACACTGAGACACACACACGGACTGTACAGGAGCTGACACTGAGACACATACACGCACCGTCCAGGAGCTGACACTAAGACACACACACATGGACTATACAGGAGCTGACACTGAGACACACACATACAGACCGTGCAGGAGCCGACACTGAGACACACACACACACCATCCAGGAGCTGACACTAAGACACACACACACAGACTATACAGGAGCTGACAGTGAGACACACACACACGGACCGTACAGGAGCTGACACTGAGACACACACAGACCGTACAGTAGTTGACACTGAGATACACACACAGACCGTACAGGAGCTGAAACTGAGACACACACACCGACCCTGCAGGAGTTAACACTGAGACACACACACACAGACCGTACAGGAGCTGACACTGAGACACACACACACCATCCAGGAGCTGACACTAAGACACACACACACAGACTATACAGGAGCTGACAGTGAGACACACACACACGGACCGTACAGGAGCTGACACTGAGACACACACAGACCGTACAGTAGTTGACAGTGAGATACACACACAGACCGTACAGGAGCTGAAACTGAGACACACACACCGACCCTGCAAGAGTTAACACTGAGACACACACACGGACCGTACAGGAGCTGACACTGAGACACACACAGACCGTACAGTAGTTGACACTGAGATACACACACAGACCGTACAGGAGCTGACACTGAGACACACACACGGACCGTACAGCAGTTGACACTGAGACACACACCCACGGACCATACAGGAGCTGACACTGAGACACACACAGACCGTACAGGAGCTGACACTGAGAAACACACACACCGACAGTACAGGAGCTGACACTGAGACACACACAGACCGTACAGGAGCTGACACTGAGACACACACGGAACGTACACGCGCTGACACTGAGACACACACACAGACCATACAAGAGCTGACACTGAGATACACAAAGACCGTAATGGAGCTGACACTGAGACACACACGGACCATACAGGAGCTGACACTGAGAGACACACACATGGAATATACAGGAGCTGACACTGAGACACACACACACAGACTGTACAGGAGCTGACACTGAGACACACAGACGCACCGTCCAGGAGCTGAAACTGAGACAAACACACAGACCGTACAGGAGCTGACACTGAGACACACACACAGACCAGACAGGAGCTGACACTGAGACACACACACGGACTGTACAGGAGCTGACACTGAGACACACACACGGACTGTACAGGAGCTGACACTGAGACACATACACGCACCGTCCAGGAGATGACACTAAGACACACACACAGACCATACAAGAACTGACAGTAAGACACACACACACAGACCGTACAGGAGCTGACACTGAGACACGCACACACACAAAGCGTACAGGAGCTGACACTGAGACGCACACGGATCGTACAGGAGCTGACACTGAGACACACACACAGACCATACAGGAGCTGACACTGAGACACACACACGGACCGTACAAGAGCTGACACTGAGACACACACACTCACAAACCGTACAGGAGCTGACACTGAGACGCACACGGATCGTACAGGAGCTGACACTGAGACACACACACGGACCGTACAGGAGCTGACACTGAGACACACACATGGATCGTACAGGAGCTGAGACTGAGACACACACACACACTCACACAGACCGTACAGGAGCTGATACTGAGACACACGCACACACTGACGGTACAGGAGCTGACACTGAGTCACACACACAGAGCGTACATGAGCTGACACTGAGACACACACACACGGACCATAGTTGAGCTGACACTGAGACGCACACATGGACCGTACAGGAGCTGACAATGAGACACACACACACACCGTACAGGAGCTGACACTGAGACAACACACACAGAATGTACAGGAGCTGACAGTGAGACACACACACGGACCGTACAGGAGCTGACACTGAGACACACACAAGGACCGTACAGCAGCTGACACTGAGACACACACACACAGACCGTACAGGAGCTGACACTGAGACACACACACAGACCGTACAGGAGCTGACACTGAGACACACACAGGGACCATACAGGAGCTGACAATGAGACACACACATGGACCGTACAGGAGCTGACACTGAGACACACACAGGGACCATACAGGAGCTGACACTGAGACACACACACGGACCATACAGGAGCTGACAGTGAGACACACACGGACCGTACAGGAGCTGACACTGAGACTCAGACATGGACCATACAGGAGCTGACTCTGAGACACACAAAAGGACCGTACAGGAGCTGACACTGAGACACACACACACACAGAGACCGTACAGGAACTGACACTGAGACACACACACACACTGACCGTACAGGAGCTGACCCTGAGTCGCACACACAGAGCGTACAGGAGCTGACATCGAAACACACACACGGACCGTACAGGAGCTGACACTGAGACACAAACACACCGGTCCATAGAGGAGCTGACACTGAGACTCAGACATGGACCATACAGGAGCTGACACTGAGACACACAAAAGGACCGTACAGGAGCTGACACTGAGACACACACACACATAGAGACCGTACAGGAACTGACACTGAGACACACACACACACTTACCGTACAGGAGCTGACCCTGAGTCGCACACACAGAGCGTACAGGAGCTGACATCGAAACACACACAAGGACTGTACAGGACCTGACAATGAGACACACACACAGACCATACAAGTGCTGACACTCAGAAAACACACACAGACCGTACAGGAGCTGACACTGAGACACACACACGGACCGTACAGTAGCTGACACTGAGACACACACACGGACCCTACAGGAGCTGACACTGAGACACACACACGGACTGTACAGCAGTTGACACTGAGACACACACACACAGACCGTACAGGAGCTGACACTGAGACACACACACACAGACCGTACAGGAGCTGACACTGAGACACACACACACAGACTATACAGGAGCTGACACTGAGACACACACACACAGACCGTACAGGAGCTGACACTGAGACACACACACGGACCCTACAGGAGCTGACACTGAGACACACACACGGACTGTACAGCAGTTGACACTGAGACACACACCCACGGACCATACAGGAGCTGACACTGAGACACACACACGGACCGTACAGGAGCTGACACTGTGACACACACACGGACCATACAGGAGCTGACACTGAGACACACACACACGGACTGTACAGGATCTGGCACGGAGACACACACAGACGTACAGGAGCTGACACTGAGACACACACAGAAGGACCGTACAGGAGTTGACACTGAGACACACACACACGGACCGTACAGGAGCTGACAATGAGACACACACGCAGACCATCCAGGAGCTGACACTGAGACACACACACAGGCACAGTACAGGAGCTGACACTGAGACACACACAGACCGTACAGTAGCTGACACTGAGACACACACAGACCGTACAGTAGCTGACACTGAGATACACACACAGACCGTACAGGAGCTGAAACTGAGACACACACACCGACCCTGCAGGAGTTAACACTGAGACACACACACGGACCGTACAGGAGCTGACACTGAGACACACACACACAGACCGTACAGGAGCTGACACTGAGACACAAACACACGGACCCTACAGGAGCTGACACTGAGACACACACACGGACCGTACAGCAGTTGACACTGAGACACACACCCACGGACCATACAGGAGCTGACACTGAGACACACACGGAGCGTACAGGAGCTGACACTGAGAAACACACACACCGACAGTACAGGAGCTGACACTGAGACACACACAGACCGTACAGGAGCTGACACTGAGACACACATGGAACGTACACGAGCTGTCACTGAGACACACACACAGACCATTCAAGAGCTGACACTGAGACACACAAAGACCGTAAAGGAGCTGACACTGAGACACACACGGACTGTACAGGAGCTGACACTGAGAGACACACACATGGAATATACAGGAGCTGACACTGAGACACACACACACAGACTGTACAGGAGCTGACACTGAGACACACAGACGCACCGTCCAGGAGCTGAAACTGAGACAAACACACAGACCGTACAGGAGCTGACACTGAGACACACACACAGACCAGACAGGAGCTGACACTGAGACACATACACGCACCATCCAGGAGCTGACACTAAGACACACACACATGGACTATACAGGAGCTGACACTGAGACACACACACATGGACTATACAGGAGCTGACACTGAGACACACACACACACCATCCAGGAGCTGACACTGAGACACACACACACGGACTATACAGGAGCTGACAGTGAGACACACACACGGACCGTACAGGAACTGACATTGAGACACACACAGACCGTACAGTAGCTGACACTGAGATACACACACAGACCGTACAGGAGCTGAAACTGAGACACACACACCGACCCTGCAGGAGTTAACACTGAGACACACACACGGACCGTACAGGAGCTGACACTGAGACACACACACAAAGACCGTACAGGAGCTGACACTGAGACACACACACACGGACCCTACAGGAGCTGACACTGAGACACACACACGGACGGTACAGCAGTTGACACTGAGACACACACCCATGGACCATACAGGAGCTGACACTGAGACACACACGGACCGTACAGGAGCTGACACTGAGAAACACACACACCGACAGTACAGGAGCTGACACTGAGACACACACAGACCGTACAGTAGCTGACACTGAGACACACACGGAACGTACACGCGCTGACACTGAGACACACACACAGACCATACAAGAGCTGACACTGAGACACACAAAGACCGTAAAGGAGCTGACACTGAGACACACACGGAACGTACAGGAGCTGACACTGAGACACACACACATGGAATATACAGGAGCTGACACTGAGACACACACACACAGACCGTACAGGAGCTGACACTGAGACACACACACACACCATCCAGGAGCTGACACTAAGACACACACACACGGACTATACAGGAGCTGACAGTGAGACACACACACATGGACCGTACAGGAGCTGACGCTGAGACACACACACGGACCGTACAGGAGCTGACACTGAGACACAGACAGATGGACCATACAGCAGCTGACACTGAGACACACACAGACGGACCGTACTGGAGCTGACACTGAGACACACACACACAGACCGTACAGGAGCTGACACTGAGACACATACACACAGACCGTACAGGAGCTGACACAGACACACACAAGGACGATACAGGAGCTGACATTGAGACACATACACACGCACTGTACAGGAGCTGACACTGAGACACACACAAAGACTGTACAGGAGTGGATACTGAGACACACACACGGACCGTACAGGAGCTGACACTGAGACACACACGGACCGTACAGGAGCTGACACTGAGACACACACGGACCGTACAGGAGCTGACACTGAGACACACACACGGACCATTCAGGAGCTGACAGTGAGACACACACGGACCTTTCAGGAGCTGACACTGAGACAGACACATGGACCATACAGGAGCTGACAGTGAGACACAAACGGACCGTACAGGAGCTGACATTGAGACACACATTTGGACCATACAGGAGCTGACACTGAGACACACACGGACCATACAGGAGTTGACAGTGAGACACATACGGACCGTACAGGAGCTGACATTGAGACACACATTTGGACCATACAGGAGCTGACACTGAGACACACACACACGCACAGTACAGGAGCTGACACTGAGACGCACACAGACCGTACAGGAGCTGACACTGAGACATACTCACGGACCATACAGGAGCTGACACTGAGACACACACAGACCGTACAGGAGCTGACATTGAAAAACACACACGGACCGTACAGGAGCTGACACTGAGACACACACACGGACCGTACAGGAGCTGACACTGAGACACACACACAGACCATACAAGAGCTGACACTGAGACCCACACACACGGATCATACAGGAGATGACACTGAGACACACACACAGGGACCATACAGGAGCTGACACTGAGACACACACAAGGATCGGACAGGAGCTGACACTGAGACACACACAGACGTCCGTACAGGAGCTTACACTGAGACACACACAAGGATCGGACAGGAGCTGACACTGAGACACACACACGGACCGTACAGGAGCTGACACTGAGACACAGACACGGACTATACAGAAGCTGGCCCTGAGCCACACACAGAAGTACAGGAGCTGACACTGAGACACACACACGGACCGTACAAGTGCTGACACTGAGACACACACACGGACCGTACAGTAGCTGACACTGAGACACACACACGGACCGTACAGTAGCTGACACTGAGACACACACACACAGACAGTACAGGTGCTGACACTGAGACACACACAATGATCGGACAAGAGCTGACACTGAGACACACACACACACACACACAGACCGTACAGGAGCTGACACTGAGACACACACACAGACCGTACAGGAGCTAACACTGAGACACACACACGGACCGTACAGGAGCTGACACTGAGACACAGACACGGACTATACAGTAGCTGACATGAGACACACACACAGACCATACAGGAGCTGACACTGAGACTCACACACACGGACTGTACAGGAGCTGGCCCTGAGCCACACACAGACGTACAGGAGCTGACACTGGGACACACACACACAGACAGTACAGGAGCTGACACTGAGACACACATAGACCGTACAGGAGCTGACACTGAGACACAGACACACACCATACAGGAGCTGACACTGAGACACACACTCAGACCGTACAGGAGCTGACACTGAGACACACACACACGCACAGTACAGGAGCTGACACTGAGACATAGACAGACCGTTCAGGAGCTGACACTGAGACACACACACACAGACCGTACAGGAGCTGACATCGAAACACACACACAGACCGTACAGGAGATGACACTGAGACACACACACAGACAATACAAGAACTGACACTAAGACACACACACACAGACCGTACAGGAGCTGACACTGAGACACACACACACAAAGCGTACAGGAGCTGACACTGAGACGCACACGGATCGTACAGGAGCTGACACTGAGACACACACACGGACCGTACAGGAGCTGACACTGAGACACACACACAGACCGTACAGGAGCTGACACTGAGACACACACAAACTGAGACACACGCGCCCTGTACAGGAGCTGACACTGAGACACACATACATGGACCGTACCGGAGCTGACACTGAGACACACACACGGACCGTACAGGAGCTGACACTGAGATACACACACAGACCATACAGGAGCTGACACTGAGACACACACAAAGACCATACAGGAGCTGACACTGAGACACACACACAGATCATACATGTGCTGACACTGAGACACACACAGACCATACAGGAGCTGACACTGAGACACACACAGACCGTACAGGTTTTGACACTGAGACACACACTCACATACAGACTGTACAGGAGCTGACACTGAGGCACACACACACAGACAGTACAGGAGCTGACAGTGAGACACACACACAGACCATAAAGGAGCTGACACTAAGACACAAACACAGACCGTACAGGATCTGACACTGAGACACACACGGACTGTACAGGAGCTGACACTGAGACACACACACACAGACAGTACAGGATCTGACTCTGAGACACACACACGGAAGATACAGGAGCTGACACGGAGACACACACGGACTGTACAGGAGCTGACACTGAGACACTCACGCACAGTAAGGGAGCTGACACTGAGACACATTCGGACCGTACAGGAGCTGACACAGAGACACACACACGGACCATACAGGAGCTGACAGTGAGACACACACACACTGACAATACAGGAGCTGACACTGAAACACACACACAGCCTGTAAATGAGCTGACACTGAGACACACCCACGGACTGTACAGGAGCTGACACTGAGACACACACACAGACCATACAGGAGCTGACACTGAGACACACCCACAGACTGTACAGTAGCTGACACTGAGACACACACACGCCCGGTACAGGAGCTGACACTGAGACACACACACACAGACCGTACAGGAGCTGACACTGAGACACACACACGTACTGTACAGGAGCTGACACTGAGACACACGCACACTGAGACACACGTGCCCTGTACAGGAGCTGACACTGAGACACACACACCTGGACCGTACAGGAGCCGACACTGAGACACACACACATGGACCGTACAGGAGCTGACACTGAGACACACACACAGACCATACAGGAGCTGACACTGAGACACACACACACAGACCGTACAGGAGCTGACACTGAGACACACACACGGACTGTACAGGAGCTGACACTGAGACACACACACAGACCATACCGGAGCTGTCCCTGAGACACACACACAGACTGTACAGGAGCTGACACTGAGACACATTCGGACCGTACAGGAGCTGACACTGAGACACACACACGGACCATACAGGAGCTGACAGTGAGACACACACACACTGACAATACAGGAGCTGACACTGAGACACACACACAGACCGTAAAGGAGCTGACACTGAGACACACACAAGGACTGTACAGGAGCTGACACTGAGACACACACACAGACCATACAGGAGCTGACACTGAGACACACCCACAGACCGTACAGTAGCTGACACTGAGACACACACACGCCCTGTACAGGAGCTGACACTGAGACATGCACACATGGACCGTACAGGAGCTGACACTGAGACACACACACAGACCGTACAGGAGCTGACACTGAGACGCACACGGATCGTACAGGAGCTGACACTGAGACACACACACGGACCGTACAGGAGCTGACACTGAGACACACACACAGACCGTACAGGAGCTGACACTGAGACACACACAAACTGAGACACACGCGCCCTGTACAGGAGCTGACACTGAGACACACATACATGGACCGTACCGGAGCTGACACTGAGACACACACATGGACCGTACAGGAGCTGACACTGAGACACACACACAGACCATACAGGAGCTGACACTGAGACACACACAAAGACCATACAGGAGCTGACACTGAGACACACACACAGATCATACATGTGCTGACACTGAGACACACACAGACCATACAGGAGCTGACACTGAGACACACACAGACCGTACAGGTTTTGACACTGAGACACACACACACATACAGACTGTACAGGAGCTGACACTGAGGCACACACACACAGACAGTACAGGAGCTGACAGTGAGACACACACACAGACCATAAAGGAGCTGACACTGAGACACACACGGACTGTACAGGAGCTGACACTGAGACACACACACACACAGACAGTACAGGATCTGACTCTGAGACACACACACGGAAGATACAGGAGCTGACACGGAGACACACACGGACTGTACAGGAGCTGACACTGAGACACACACACACACTGACCGTACAGGAGCTGACACTGAGACACACACGCACAGTAAGGGAGCTGACACTGAGACACATTCGGACCGTACAGGAGCTGACACAGAGACACACACACGGACCATACAGGAGCTGACAGTGAGACACACACACACTGACAATACAGGAGCTGACACTGAGACACACACACAGCCTGTAAATGAGCTGCCACTGAGACACACCCACGGACTGTACAGGAGCTGACACTGAGACACACACACAGACCATACAGGAGCTGACACTGAGACACACCCACAGACTGTACTGTAGCTGACACTGAGACACACACACGCCCGGTACAGGAGCTGACACTGAGACACACACACACAGACCGTACAGGAGCTGACACTGAGACACACACACGTACTGTACAGGAGCTGACACTGAGACACACGCACACTGAGACACACGCGCCCTGTACAGGAGCTGACACTGAGACACACACACGGACCATACAGGAGCTGACAGTGAGACACACACACACTGACAATACAGGAGCTGACACTGAGACACACACACACAGACCGTACAGGAGCTGACACTGAGACACACACACGTACTGTACAGGAGCTGACACTGAGACACACGCACACTGTACAGGAGCTGACACTGAGACACACACACGGACCATACAGGAGCTGACAGTGAGACACACACACACTGACAATACAGGAGCTGACACTGAGACACACACACAGACCGTAAAGGAGCTGACACTGAGACACACACACGGACTGTACAGGAGCTGACACTGAGACACACACACAGACCATACAGGAGCTGACACTGAGACACACCCACAGACCGTACAGTAGCTGACACTGAGACACGCACACGCCCTGTACAGGAGCTGACACTGAGACACACACACGCCCTGTACAGGAGCTGACAATGAGACACACACACATGTACTGTTCAGGAGCTGACACTGAGACACACAAGCACAGACTGTACAGGAGCTGAGACTGAGACTCACACACATACTGTACAGGACCTGACACTGAGACATACACACGGACTGTACAGAAGCTGACACTGAGACACACGCACACTGAGACACACGCGCCCTGTACAGGAGCTGACACTGAGACTCACACACATGGACCGTACAGGAGCTGACACTGAGACACACACACCTGGACCGTACAGGAGCCGACACTGAGACACACACACATGGACCGTACAGGAGCTGACACTGAGACACACACACAGACCATACAGGAGCTGACACTGAGACACACACACACAGACTGTACAGGAGCTGACACTGAGACACACACACGGACTGTACAGGAGCTGACACTGAGACACACACACAGACCATACCGGAGCTGTCCCTGAGACACACACACAGACAGTACAGGAGCTGACACTGAGACACATTCGGACCGTACAGGAGCTGACACTGAGACACACATACGGACCATACAGGAGCTGACAGTGAGACACACACACACTGACAATACAGGAGCTGACACTGAGACACACACACAGACCGTAAGGAGCTGACACTGAGACACACACACGGACTGTACAGGAGCTGACACTGAGACACACACACAGACCATACAGTAGCTGACACTGAGACACAGACACGCCCTGTACAGGAGCTGACACTGAGACACACACACATGGACCGTACAGGAGCTGACACTGAGACACACACACAGACCGTACAGGAGCTGACACTGAGACACACACACAGACCATACAGGAGCTGACACTGAGACACACACACGGACCGTACAGGAGCTGACACTGAGACACACACACAGACCATACAGGAGCTGACAATGAGACACACACACAGACCGTACAGGTGCTGACAATGAGACACACACAGACCGTACAGGAGGTAACACTGAGACACACACACAGACCATACCGGAGCTGACACTGAGACACACACACGCCCTGTACAGGAGCTGACACTGAGACACACACACACAGACCGTACAGGAGCTGACACTGAGACACACACACGTACTGTACAGGAGCTGACACTGAGACACACGCACAATGAGACACACGCGCCCTGTACAGGAGCTGACACTGAGACTCACACACATGGACCGTACAGGAGCTGACACTGAGACACACAGACATGGACCGTACAGGAGCTGACACTGAGACACACACACACAGACCGTACAGGAGCTGACACTGAGACACACACACGGACTGTACAGGAGCTGACACTGAGACACACACACAGACCTTACCGGAGCTGTCCCTGAGACACACACACGGACCGTACAGGAGCTGACACTGAGACACACACACAGACCATACAGGAGCTGACAATGAGACACACTCACGCCCTGTACAGGAGCTGACACTGAGACACACACACACAGACCGTACAGGAGCTGACACTGAGACACACACACGTACTGTACAGGAGCTGACACTGAGACACACGCAAAGACCGTACAGGAGCTGACACTGAGACACACACAGACCGTACAGGAGCTGACACTGAGACACACACAGACCGTACAGGAGCTGACACTGAGACACACCCACAGACCATACCGGAGCTGACACTGAGACACATACACAGACCGTACAGGAGCTCACACTGACACTCACACACCCAGACTATACAGGAGCTGACACAGACACCCACACATGGACCGTACAGTAGCTGACACTGAGAAACACACACAGACCGTACAGGAGCTGACACTGAGACACACACACACACACCGTACAGGAACTGACAATGAGACACACACACAGACCGTACAGGAGCTGAGACAGAGACACACACACACAGACCGTACAGGAGCTGAGACTGAGACACACACAGACAGTACAGGATCTGACACTGAGACACACACACGGACCGTACAGGAGCTGACACTGAGACACACACACAGACTGTACAGGATCTGACACTGAGGCACACACACAAAGACGTACAGGACCTGACAGTGAGACACACATGCACACGGACCGTACAGGAGCTGACACTGAGACACACACATGGACCATACAGGAGCTGACATCGAAACACACACACGGACCGTACAGGAGCTGACACTGAGACACACACAGACCGTACAGGAGCTGACACTGAGAAACACTCACACAGACAATACCGGAGCTGACACTGAGACACACACACCGAGCGTACAGGAGCTGACACTGAGACACACACATGGACTGTACAGGAGCTGACACTGAGACACACACACGGACCGTAAAGGAGCTGACACTGAGACACACACACGGATTATACAGTAGCTGACACTGAGACACACACACGGATTATACAGGAGCTGACACTGAGACACAGACATACGGACTGTACAGGAGCTGGCACTGAGAACCACACACGGACTATACAGGAGCTGACACTGAGACACACACACAGACCATACAGGAGCTGACACTGAGACACACACACAGACCATACAGGAGCTGACAGTGAGACACACACACACAGACTGTACAGGAGCTGACACTGAGACACACACACGGACCGTGCAGGAGCTGACACTGAGACACACACACACGGACCGTGCAGGAGCTGACACTGAGACACACACACACGGACCGTACAGGAGCTGACACTGAGACACACACGGACCATACAGGAGCTGACACTGAGACACGCACACACACAGACCATACAGGTGCTGACACTGAGACACACACACGCCCTGTACAGGAGCTGACACTGAGACACACACACACAGACCGTACAGGAGCTGACACTGAGACACACACACACGGACTGTACAGGAGCTGACACTGAGACACACACACAGACGTACAGGAGCTGACAGTGAGACACACACACAGAACATACAAGAGCTGACAGTGAGACACACACACACAGACCGTACAGGAGCTGACACTGAGACACATACACGGACCGTACAGGAGCTGACACTGAGACACACACCATACAGGAGCTGGCACTGAGACACACACACACACAGACCGTACCGGAGCTGACATTGAGACACACACACGGACCGTATAGGAGCTGACACTGAGACACACACACACGGACCGTACAGGAGCTGACACTGAGACACACACACACAGACCATACAGGAGCTGACACTGAGTCACACACACACAGACAATACAGGAGCTGACACTGAGACACACACACACAGACTATACAGGAGCTGCCACTGAGACACACACACACAGACCGTACAGGAGGTGACACTGAGACACACACACACGGACTATACAGGAGTGACACTGAGACACACACACACGTACCATAAAGGAGCTGACACTCAGACACTCACACGGACCGTACAGGAGCTGACACTGAGACACAGACATACGGACTGTACAGGATCTGACACTGAGACACACACAAGGACTATACAGGAGCTGACACGGAGACACACACACAGACCATACAGGAACTGACACTGAGACGCACACACTCGGACCCTACAGGAGCTGACACTGAGAGAAACACACGGACCGTACAGGAGCTGACACTGAGTCAAACACACGGACCGTACAGGAGCTGACACTGAGACATACTCACGGACCATACAGGAGCTGACACTGAGACACACACACGGACCGTAAAGGAGCTGACACTGAGACTCACACGCACAGTTCAGGAGCTGAAACTGAGACACACGCACGGACCATACAGGACCTGACACTGAGACACACACATGGACAGTACAGGAGCTGACACTGAGACACACACACGGACCGTAAAGGAGCTGACACTGAGACACACACACGGACTATACAGGAGCTGACACTGAGACACAGACATACGGACTGTACAGGAGCTGGCACTGAGAAACACACACGGACTATACAGGAGCTGACACTGAGACACACACACAGACCATACAGGAGCTGACACTGAGACACACACACAGACCGTACCGGAGCTGACATTGAGACACACACACGGACCGTACAGGAGCTGACACTGAGACACACACTCAGACCGTACAGGAGCTGACACTGAGACACACACACACGCACAGTACAGGAGCTGACACTGAGACATAGACAGACCGTTCAGGAGCTGACACTGAGACACACACACACAGACTGTACAGGAGCTGACATCGAAACACACACACAGACCGTACAGGAGATGACACTGAGACACACACACAGACAATACAAGAACTGACACTAAGACACACACACACAGACCGTACAGGAGCTGACACTGAGACACACACACACAAAGCGTACAGGAGCTGACACTGAGACGCACACGGATCGTACAGGAGCTGACACTGAGACACACACACGGACCGTACAGGAGCTGACACTGAGACACACACACAGACCGTACAGGAGCTGACACTGAGACACACACAAACTGAGACACACGCGCCCTGTACAGGAGCTGACACTGAGACACACATACATGGACCGTACCGGAGCTGACACTGAGACACACACACGGACCGTACAGGAGCTGACACTGAGACACACACACAGACCATACAGGAGCTGACACTGAGACACACACAAAGACCATACAGGAGCTGACACTGAGACACACACACAGATCATACATGTGCTGACACTGAGACACACACAGACCATACAGGAGCTGACACTGAGACACACACACAGACCATACAGGAGCTGACAATGAGACACACACACAGACCGTACAGGTGCTGACAATGAGACACACACAGACCGTACAGGAGGTAACACTGAGACACACACACAGACCATACCGGAGCTGACACTGAGACACACTCACGCCCTGTACAGGAGCTGACACTGAGACACACACACACAGACCGTACAGGAGCTGACACTGAGACACACACACGTACTGTACAGGAGCTGACACTGAGACACACGCAAAGACCGTACAGGAGCTGACACTGAGACACACACAGACCGTACAGGAGCTGACACTGAGACACACACAGACCGTACAGGAGCTGACACTGAGACACACCCACAGACCATACCGGAGCTGACACTGAGACACATACACAGACCGTACAGGAGCTCACACTGACACTCACACACCCAGACTATACAGGAGCTGACACAGACACCCACACATGGACCGTACAGTAGCTGACACTGAGAAACACACACAGACCGTACAGGAGCTGACACTGAGACACACACACACACACCGTACAGGAACTGACAATGAGACACACACACAGACCGTACAGGAGCTGAGACAGAGACACACACACACAGACCGTACAGGAGCTGAGACTGAGACACACACAGACAGTACAGGATCTGACACTGAGACACACACACGGACCGTACAGGAGCTGACACTGAGACACACACACAGACTGTACAGGATCTGACACTGAGGCACACACACAAAGACGTACAGGACCTGACAGTGAGACACACATGCACACGGACCGTACAGGAGCTGACACTGAGACACACACATGGACCATACAGGAGCTGACATCGAAACACACACACGGACCGTACAGGAGCTGACACTGAGACACACACAGACCGTACAGGAGCTGACACTGAGAAACACTCACACAGACAATACCGGAGCTGACACTGAGACACACACACCGAGCGTACAGGAGCTGACACTGAGACACACACATGGACTGTACAGGAGCTGACACTGAGACACACACACGGACCGTAAAGGAGCTGACACTGAGACACACACACGGATTATACAGTAGCTGACACTGAGACACACACACGGATTATACAGGAGCTGACACTGAGACACAGACATACGGACTGTACAGGAGCTGGCACTGAGAACCACACACGGACTATACAGGAGCTGACACTGAGACACACACACAGACCATACAGGAGCTGACACTGAGACACACACACAGACCGTACAGGAGCTGACAGTGAGACACACACACACAGACTGTACAGGAGCTGACACTGAGACACACACACGGACCGTGCAGGAGCTGACACTGAGACACACACACACGGACCGTGCAGGAGCTGACACTGAGACACACACACACGGACCGTACAGGAGCTGACACTGAGACACACACGGACCATACAGGAGCTGACACTGAGACACGCACACACACAGACCATACAGGTGCTGACACTGAGACACACACACGCCCTGTACAGGAGCTGACACTGAGACACACACACACAGACCGTACAGGAGCTGACACTGAGACTCACACACACGGACTGTACAGGAGCTGACACTGAGACACACACACAGACGTACAGGAGCTGACAGTGAGACACACACACAGAACATACAAGAGCTGACAGTGAGCCACACACACACAGACCGTACAGGAGCTGACACTGAGACACATACACGGACCGTACAGGAGCTGACACTGAGACACACACCATACAGGAGCTGGCACTGAGACACACACACACACAGACCGTACCGGAGCTGACATTGAGACACACACACGGACCGTACAGGAGCTGACACTGAGACACACACACACACCATCCAGGAGCTGACACTAAGACACACACACACGGACTATACAGGAGCTGACAGTGAGACACACACACATGGACCGTACAGGAGCTGACGCTGAGACACACACACGGACCGTACAGGAGCTGACACTGAGACACAGACAGATGGACCATACAGCAGCTGACACTGAGACACACACAGACGGACCGTACGGGAGCTGACACTGAGACACACACACACAGACCGTACAGGAGCTGACACTGAGACACATACACACAGACCGTACAGGAGCTGACACAGACACACACAAGGACGATACAGGAGCTGACATTGAGACACATACACACGCACTGTACAGGAGCTGACACTGAGACACACACAAAGACTGTACAGGAGTGGATACTGAGACACACACACGGACCGTACAGGAGCTGACACTGAGACACACACGGACCGTACAGGAGCTGACACTGAGACACACACGGACCGTACAGGAGCTGACACTGAGACACACACACGGACCATTCAGGAGCTGACAGTGAGACACACACGGACCTTTCAGGAGCTGACACTGAGACAGACACATGGACCATACAGGAGCTGACAGTGAGACACAAACGGACCGTACAGGAGCTGACATTGAGACACACATTTGGACCATACAGGAGCTGACACTGAGACACACACGGACCATACAGGAGTTGACAGTGAGACACATACGGACCGTACAGGAGCTGACATTGAGACACACATTTGGACCATACAGGAGCTGACACTGAGACACACACACACGCACAGTACAGGAGCTGACACTGAGACGCACACAGACCGTACAGGAGCTGACACTGAGACATACTCACGGACCATACAGGAGCTGACACTGAGACACACACAGACCGTACAGGAGCTGACATTGAAAAACACACACGGACCGTACAGGAGCTGACACTGAGACACACACACGGACCGTACAGGAGCTGACACTGAGACACACACACAGACCATACAAGAGCTGACACTGAGACCCACACACACGGATCATACAGGAGATGACACTGAGACACACACACAGGGACCATACAGGAGCTGACACTGAGACACACACAAGGATCGGACAGGAGCTGACACTGAGACACACACAGACGTCCGTACAGGAGCTTACACTGAGACACACACAAGGATCGGACAGGAGCTGACACTGAGACACACACACGGACCGTACAGGAGCTGACACTGAGACACAGACACGGACTATACAGAAGCTGGCCCTGAGCCACACACAGAAGTACAGGAGCTGACACTGAGACACACACACGGACCGTACAAGTGCTGACACTGAGACACACACACGGACCGTACAGTAGCTGACACTGAGACACACACACGGACCGTACAGTAGCTGACACTGAGACACACACACACAGACAGTACAGGTGCTGACACTGAGACACACACAATGATCGGACAAGAGCTGACACTGAGACACACACACACACACACACAGACCGTACAGGAGCTGACACTGAGACACACACACAGACCGTACAGGAGCTAACACTGAGACACACACACGGACCGTACAGGAGCTGACACTGAGACACAGACACGGACTATACAGTAGCTGACATGAGACACACACACAGACCATACAGGAGCTGACACTGAGACTCACACACACGGACTGTACAGGAGCTGGCCCTGAGCCACACACAGACGTACAGGAGCTGACACTGGGACACACACACACAGACAGTACAGGAGCTGACACTGAGACACACATAGACCGTACAGGAGCTGACACTGAGACACAGACACACACCATACAGGAGCTGACACTGAGACACACACTCAGACCGTACAGGAGCTGACACTGAGACACACACACACGCACAGTACAGGAGCTGACACTGAGACATAGACAGACCGTTCAGGAGCTGACACTGAGACACACACACACAGACCGTACAGGAGCTGACATCGAAACACACACACAGACCGTACAGGAGATGACACTGAGACACACACACAGACAATACAAGAACTGACACTAAGACACACACACACAGACCGTACAGGAGCTGACACTGAGACACACACACACAAAGCGTACAGGAGCTGACACTGAGACGCACACGGATCGTACAGGAGCTGACACTGAGACACACACACGGACCGTACAGGAGCTGACACTGAGACACACACACAGACCGTACAGGAGCTGACACTGAGACACACACAAACTGAGACACACGCGCCCTGTACAGGAGCTGACACTGAGACACACATACATGGACCGTACCGGAGCTGACACTGAGACACACACACGGACCGTACAGGAGCTGACACTGAGATACACACACAGACCATACAGGAGCTGACACTGAGACACACACAAAGACCATACAGGAGCTGACACTGAGACACACACACAGATCATACATGTGCTGACACTGAGACACACACAGACCATACAGGAGCTGACACTGAGACACACACAGACCGTACAGGTTTTGACACTGAGACACACACTCACATACAGACTGTACAGGAGCTGACACTGAGGCACACACACACAGACAGTACAGGAGCTGACAGTGAGACACACACACAGACCATAAAGGAGCTGACACTAAGACACAAACACAGACCGTACAGGATCTGACACTGAGACACACACGGACTGTACAGGAGCTGACACTGAGACACACACACACAGACAGTACAGGATCTGACTCTGAGACACACACACGGAAGATACAGGAGCTGACACGGAGACACACACGGACTGTACAGGAGCTGACACTGAGACACTCACGCACAGTAAGGGAGCTGACACTGAGACACATTCGGACCGTACAGGAGCTGACACAGAGACACACACACGGACCATACAGGAGCTGACACAGAGACACACACACTGACAATACAGGAGCTGACACTGAAACACACACACAGCCTGTAAATGAGCTGACACTGAGACACACCCACGGACTGTACAGGAGCTGACACTGAGACACACACACAGACCATACAGGAGCTGACACTGAGACACACCCACAGACTGTACAGTAGCTGACACTGAGACACACACACGCCCGGTACAGGAGCTGACACTGAGACACACACACACAGACCGTACAGGAGCTGACACTGAGACACACACACGTACTGTACAGGAGCTGACACTGAGACACACGCACACTGAGACACACGTGCCCTGTACAGGAGCTGACACTGAGACACACACACCTGGACCGTACAGGAGCCGACACTGAGACACACACACATGGACCGTACAGGAGCTGACACTGAGACACACACACAGACCATACAGGAGCTGACACTGAGACACACACACACAGACCGTACAGGAGCTGACACTGAGACACACACACGGACTGTACAGGAGCTGACACTGAGACACACACACAGACCATACCGGAGCTGTCCCTGAGACACACACACAGACTGTACAGGAGCTGACACTGAGACACATTCGGACCGTACAGGAGCTGACACTGAGACACACACACGGACCATACAGGAGCTGACAGTGAGACACACACACACTGACAATACAGGAGCTGACACTGAGACACACACACAGACCGTAAAGGAGCTGACACTGAGACACACACAAGGACTGTACAGGAGCTGACACTGAGACACACACACAGACCATACAGGAGCTGACACTGAGACACACCCACAGACCGTACAGTAGCTGACACTGAGACACACACACGCCCTGTACAGGAGCTGACACTGAGACATGCACACATGGACCGTACAGGAGCTGACACTGAGACACACACACAGACCGTACAGGAGCTGACACTGAGACGCACACGGATCGTACAGGAGCTGACACTGAGACACACACACGGACCGTACAGGAGCTGACACTGAGACACACACACAGACCGTACAGGAGCTGACACTGAGACACACACAAACTGAGACACACGCGCCCTGTACAGGAGCTGACACTGAGACACACATACATGGACCGTACCGGAGCTGACACTGAGACACACACATGGACCGTACAGGAGCTGACACTGAGACACACACACAGACCATACAGGAGCTGACACTGAGACACACACAAAGACCATACAGGAGCTGACACTGAGACACACACACAGATCATACATGTGCTGACACTGAGACACACACAGACCATACAGGAGCTGACACTGAGACACACACAGACCGTACAGGTTTTGACACTGAGACACACACACACATACAGACTGTACAGGAGCTGACACTGAGGCACACACACACAGACAGTACAGGAGCTGACAGTGAGACACACACACAGACCATAAAGGAGCTGACACTGAGACACACACGGACTGTACAGGAGCTGACACTGAGACACACACACACACAGACAGTACAGGATCTGACTCTGAGACACACACACGGAAGATACAGGAGCTGACACGGAGACACACACGGACTGTACAGGAGCTGACACTGAGACACACACACACACTGACCGTACAGGAGCTGACACTGAGACACACACGCACAGTAAGGGAGCTGACACTGAGACACATTCGGACCGTACAGGAGCTGACACAGAGACACACACACGGACCATACAGGAGCTGACAGTGAGACACACACACACTGACAATACAGGAGCTGACACTGAGACACACACACAGCCTGTAAATGAGCTGCCACTGAGACACACCCACGGACTGTACAGGAGCTGACACTGAGACACACACACAGACCATACAGGAGCTGACACTGAGACACACCCACAGACTGTACTGTAGCTGACACTGAGACACACACACGCCCGGTACAGGAGCTGACACTGAGACACACACACACAGACCGTACAGGAGCTGACACTGAGACACACACACGTACTGTACAGGAGCTGACACTGAGACACACGCACACTGAGACACACGCGCCCTGTACAGGAGCTGACACTGAGACACACACACGGACCATACAGGAGCTGACAGTGAGACACACACACACTGACAATACAGGAGCTGACACTGAGACACACACACAGACCGTAAAGGAGCTGACACTGAGACACACACACGGACTGTACAGGAGCTGACACTGAGACACACACACAGACCATACAGGAGCTGACACTGAGACACACCCACAGACCGTACAGTAGCTGACACTGAGACACGCACACGCCCTGTACAGGAGCTGACACTGAGACACACACACGCCCTGTACAGGAGCTGACACTGAGACACACACACATGGACCGTACAGGAGCTGACACTGAGACACACACACAGACCGTACAGGAGCTGACACTGAGACACACACACAGACCATACAGGAGCTGACACTGAGACACACACACGGACTGTACAGGAGCTGACACTGAGACACACGCACACTGAGACACACGCGCCCTGTACAGGAGCTGACACTGAGACTCACACACATGGACCGTACAGGAGCTGACACTGAGACACACACACCTGGACCGTACAGGAGCCGACACTGAGACACACACACATGGACCGTACAGGAGCTGACACTGAGACACACACACAGACCATACAGGAGCTGACACTGAGACACACACACACAGACCGTACAGGAGCTGACACTGAGACACACACACGGACTGTACAGGAGCTGACACTGAGACACACACACAGACCATACCGGAGCTGTCCCTGAGACACACACACAGACAGTACAGGAGCTGACACTGAGACACATTCGGACCGTACAGGAGCTGACACTGAGACACACATACGGACCATACAGGAGCTGACAGTGAGACACACACACACTGACAATACAGGAGCTGACACTGAGACACACACACAGACCGTAAGGAGCTGACACTGAGACACACACACGGACTGTACAGGAGCTGACACTGAGACACACACACAGACCATACAGGAGCTGACACTGAGACACAGACACGCCCTGTACAGGAGCTGACACTGAGACACACACACATGGACCGTACAGGAGCTGACACTGAGACACACACACAGACCGTACAGGAGCTGACACTGAGACACACACACAGACCATACAGGAGCTGACACTGAGACACACACACGGACCGTACAGGAGCTGACACTGAGACACACACACAGACCATACAGGAGCTGACAATGAGACACACACACAGACCGTACAGGTGCTGACAATGAGACACACACAGACCGTACAGGAGGTAACACTGAGACACACACACAGACCATACCGGAGCTGACACTGAGACACACACACGCCCTGTACAGGAGCTGACACTGAGACACACACACACAGACCGTACAGGAGCTGACACTGAGACACACACACGTACTGTACAGGAGCTGACACTGAGACACACGCACAATGAGACACACGCGCCCTGTACAGGAGCTGACACTGAGACTCACACACATGGACCGTACAGGAGCTGACACTGAGACACACAGACATGGACCGTACAGGAGCTGACACTGAGACACACACACACAGACCGTACAGGAGCTGACACTGAGACACACACACGGACTGTACAGGAGCTGACACTGAGACACACACACAGACCTTACCGGAGCTGTCCCTGAGACACACACACGGACCGTACAGGAGCTGACACTGAGACACACACACAGACCATACAGGAGCTGACAATGAGACACACTCACGCCCTGTACAGGAGCTGACACTGAGACACACACACACAGACCGTACAGGAGCTGACACTGAGACACACACACGTACTGTACAGGAGCTGACACTGAGACACACGCAAAGACCGTACAGGAGCTGACACTGAGACACACACAGACCGTACAGGAGCTGACACTGAGACACACACAGACCGTACAGGAGCTGACACTGAGACACACCCACAGACCATACCGGAGCTGACACTGAGACACATACACAGACCGTACAGGAGCTCACACTGACACTCACACACCCAGACTATACAGGAGCTGACACAGACACCCACACATGGACCGTACAGTAGCTGACACTGAGAAACACACACAGACCGTACAGGAGCTGACACTGAGACACACACACACACACCGTACAGGAACTGACAATGAGACACACACACAGACCGTACAGGAGCTGAGACAGAGACACACACACACAGACCGTACAGGAGCTGAGACTGAGACACACACAGACAGTACAGGATCTGACACTGAGACACACACACGGACCGTACAGGAGCTGACACTGAGACACACACACAGACTGTACAGGATCTGACACTGAGGCACACACACAAAGACGTACAGGACCTGACAGTGAGACACACATGCACACGGACCGTACAGGAGCTGACACTGAGACACACACATGGACCATACAGGAGCTGACATCGAAACACACACACGGACCGTACAGGAGCTGACACTGAGACACACACAGACCGTACAGGAGCTGACACTGAGAAACACTCACACAGACAATACCGGAGCTGACACTGAGACACACACACCGAGCGTACAGGAGCTGACACTGAGACACACACATGGACTGTACAGGAGCTGACACTGAGACACACACACGGACCGTAAAGGAGCTGACACTGAGACACACACACGGATTATACAGTAGCTGACACTGAGACACACACACGGATTATACAGGAGCTGACACTGAGACACAGACATACGGACTGTACAGGAGCTGGCACTGAGAACCACACACGGACTATACAGGAGCTGACACTGAGACACACACACAGACCATACAGGAGCTGACACTGAGACACACACACAGACCATACAGGAGCTGACAGTGAGACACACACACACAGACTGTACAGGAGCTGACACTGAGACACACACACGGACCGTGCAGGAGCTGACACTGAGACACACACACACGGACCGTGCAGGAGCTGACACTGAGACACACACACACGGACCGTACAGGAGCTGACACTGAGACACACACGGACCATACAGGAGCTGACACTGAGACACGCACACACACAGACCATACAGGTGCTGACACTGAGACACACACACGCCCTGTACAGGAGCTGACACTGAGACACACACACACAGACCGTACAGGAGCTGACACTGAGACACACACACACGGACTGTACAGGAGCTGACACTGAGACACACACACAGACGTACAGGAGCTGACAGTGAGACACACACACAGAACATACAAGAGCTGACAGTGAGACACACACACACAGACCGTACAGGAGCTGACACTGAGACACATACACGGACCGTACAGGAGCTGACACTGAGACACACACCATACAGGAGCTGGCACTGAGACACACACACACACAGACCGTACCGGAGCTGACATTGAGACACACACACGGACCGTATAGGAGCTGACACTGAGACACACACACACGGACCGTACAGGAGCTGACACTGAGACACACACACACAGACCATACAGGAGCTGACACTGAGTCACACACACACAGACAATACAGGAGCTGACACTGAGACACACACACACAGACTATACAGGAGCTGACACTGAGACACACACACACAGACCGTACAGGAGGTGACACTGAGACACACACACACGGACTATACAGGAGTGACACTGAGACACACACACACGTACCATAAAGGAGCTGACACTCAGACACTCACACGGACCGTACAGGAGCTGACACTGAGACACAGACATACGGACTGTACAGGATCTGACACTGAGACACACACAAGGACTATACAGGAGCTGACACGGAGACACACACACAGACCATACAGGAACTGACACTGAGACGCACACACTCGGACCCTACAGGAGCTGACACTGAGAGAAACACACGGACCGTACAGGAGCTGACACTGAGTCAAACACACGGACCGTGCAGGAGCTGACACTGAGACACACACACGGACCATAGAGGAGCTGACACTGAGACACACACACGGACCGTAAAGGAGCTGACACTGAGACTCACACGCACAGTTCAGGAGCTGAAACTGAGACACACGCACGGACCATACAGGACCTGACACTGAGACACACACATGGACAGTACAGGAGCTGACACTGAGACACACACACGGACCGTAAAGGAGCTGACACTGAGACACACACACGGACTATACAGGAGCTGACACTGAGACACAGACATACGGACTGTACAGGAGCTGGCACTGAGAAACACACACGGACTATACAGGAGCTGACACTGAGACACACACACAGACCATACAGGAGCTGACACTGAGACACACACACAGACCGTACCGGAGCTGACATTGAGACACACACACGGACCGTACAGGAGCTGACACTGAGACACACACTCAGACCGTACAGGAGCTGACACTGAGACACACACACACGCACAGTACAGGAGCTGACACTGAGACATAGACAGACCGTTCAGGAGCTGACACTGAGACACACACACACAGACTGTACAGGAGCTGACATCGAAACACACACACAGACCGTACAGGAGATGACACTGAGACACACACACAGACAATACAAGAACTGACACTAAGACACACACACACAGACCGTACAGGAGCTGACACTGAGACACACACACACAAAGCGTACAGGAGCTGACACTGAGACGCACACGGATCGTACAGGAGCTGACACTGAGACACACACACGGACCGTACAGGAGCTGACACTGAGACACACACACAGACCGTACAGGAGCTGACACTGAGACACACACAAACTGAGACACACGCGCCCTGTACAGGAGCTGACACTGAGACACACATACATGGACCGTACCGGAGCTGACACTGAGACACACACACGGACCGTACAGGAGCTGACACTGAGACACACACACAGACCATACAGGAGCTGACACTGAGACACACACAAAGACCATACAGGAGCTGACACTGAGACACACACACAGATCATACATGTGCTGACACTGAGACACACACAGACCATACAGGAGCTGACACTGAGACACACACACAGACCATACAGGAGCTGACAATGAGACACACACACAGACCGTACAGGTGCTGACAATGAGACACACACAGACCGTACAGGAGGTAACACTGAGACACACACACAGACCATACCGGAGCTGACACTGAGACACACTCACGCCCTGTACAGGAGCTGACACTGAGACACACACACACAGACCGTACAGGAGCTGACACTGAGACACACACACGTACTGTACAGGAGCTGACACTGAGACACACGCAAAGACCGTACAGGAGCTGACACTGAGACACACACAGACCGTACAGGAGCTGACACTGAGACACACACAGACCGTACAGGAGCTGACACTGAGACACACCCACAGACCATACCGGAGCTGACACTGAGACACATACACAGACCGTACAGGAGCTCACACTGACACTCACACACCCAGACTATACAGGAGCTGACACAGACACCCACACATGGACCGTACAGTAGCTGACACTGAGAAACACACACAGACCGTACAGGAGCTGACACTGAGACACACACACACACACCGTACAGGAACTGACAATGAGACACACACACAGACCGTACAGGAGCTGAGACAGAGACACACACACACAGACCGTACAGGAGCTGAGACTGAGACACACACAGACAGTACAGGATCTGACACTGAGACACACACACGGACCGTACAGGAGCTGACACTGAGACACACACACAGACTGTACAGGATCTGACACTGAGGCACACACACAAAGACGTACAGGACCTGACAGTGAGACACACATGCACACGGACCGTACAGGAGCTGACACTGAGACACACACATGGACCATACAGGAGCTGACATCGAAACACACACACGGACCGTACAGGAGCTGACACTGAGACACACACAGACCGTACAGGAGCTGACACTGAGAAACACTCACACAGACAATACCGGAGCTGACACTGAGACACACACACCGAGCGTACAGGAGCTGACACTGAGACACACACATGGACTGTACAGGAGCTGACACTGAGACACACACACGGACCGTAAAGGAGCTGACACTGAGACACACACACGGATTATACAGTAGCTGACACTGAGACACACACACGGATTATACAGGAGCTGACACTGAGACACAGACATACGGACTGTACAGGAGCTGGCACTGAGAACCACACACGGACTATACAGGAGCTGACACTGAGACACACACACAGACCATACAGGAGCTGACACTGAGACACACACACAGACCATACAGGAGCTGACAGTGAGACACACACACACAGACTGTACAGGAGCTGACACTGAGACACACACACGGACCGTGCAGGAGCTGACACTGAGACACACACACACGGACCGTGCAGGAGCTGACACTGAGACACACACACACGGACCGTACAGGAGCTGACACTGAGACACACACGGACCATACAGGAGCTGACACTGAGACACGCACACACACAGACCATACAGGTGCTGACACTGAGACACACACACGCCCTGTACAGGAGCTGACACTGAGACACACACACACAGACCGTACAGGAGCTGACACTGAGACTCACACACACGGACTGTACAGGAGCTGACACTGAGACACACACACAGACGTACAGGAGCTGACAGTGAGACACACACACAGAACATACAAGAGCTGACAGTGAGACACACACACACAGACCGTACAGGAGCTGACACTGAGACACATACACGGACCGTACAGGAGCTGACACTGAGACACACACCATACAGGAGCTGGCACTGAGACACACACACACACAGACCGTACCGGAGCTGACATTGAGACACACACACGGACCGTATAGGAGCTGACACTGAGACACACACACACGGACCGTACAGGAGCTGACACTGAGACACACACACACAGACCATACAGGAGCTGACACTGAGTCACACACACACAGACAATACAGGAGCTGACACTGAGACACACACACACAGACCGTACAGGAGGTGACACTGAGACACACACACACGGACTATACAGGAGTGACACTGAGACACACACACACGTACCATAAAGGAGCTGACACTCAGACACTCACACGGACCGTACAGGAGCTGACACTGAGACACAGACATACGGACTGTACAGGATCTGACACTGAGACACACACAAGGACTATACAGGAGCTGACACGGAGACACACACACAGACCATACAGGAACTGACACTGAGACGCACACACTCGGACCCTACAGGAGCTGACACTGAGAGAAACACACGGACCGTACAGGAGCTGACACTGAGTCAAACACACGGACCGTACAGGAGCTGACACTGAGACATACTCACGGACCATACAGGAGCTGACACTGAGACACACACACGGACCGTAAAGGAGCTGACACTGAGACTCACACGCACAGTTCAGGAGCTGAAACTGAGACACACGCACGGACCATACAGGACCTGACACTGAGACACACACATGGACAGTACAGGAGCTGACACTGAGACACACACACGGACCGTAAAGGAGCTGACACTGAGACACACACACGGACTATACAGGAGCTGACACTGAGACACAGACATACGGACTGTACAGGAGCTGGCACTGAGAAACACACACGGACTATACAGGAGCTGACACTGAGACACACACACAGACCATACAGGAGCTGACACTGAGACACACACACAGACCGTACCGGAGCTGACATTGAGACACACACACGGACCGTACAGGAGCTGACACTGAGACCCACACTCAGACCGTACAGGAGCTGACACTGAGACACACACACACGCACAGTACAGGAGCTGACACTGAGACATAGACAGACCGTTCAGGAGCTGACACTGAGACACACACACACAGACCGTACAGGAGCTGACATCGAAACACACACACAGACCGTACAGGAGATGACACTGAGACACACACACAGACGTACAGGAGCTGACAGTGAGACACACACACAGAACATACAAGAGCTGACAGTGAGACACACACACACAGACCGTACAGGAGCTGACACTGAGACACATACACGGACCGTACAGGAGCTGACACTGAGACACACACCATACAGGAGCTGGCACTGAGACACACACACACACAGACCGTACCGGAGCTGACATTGAGACACACACACGGACCGTATAGGAGCTGACACTGAGACACACACACACGGACCGTACAGGAGCTGACACTGAGACACACACACACAGACCATACAGGAGCTGACACTGAGTCACACACACACAGACAATACAGGAGCTGACACTGAGACACACACACACAGACCGTACAGGAGGTGACACTGAGACACACACACACGGACTATACAGGAGTGACACTGAGACACACACACACGTACCATAAAGGAGCTGACACTCAGACACTCACACGGACCGTACAGGAGCTGACACTGAGACACAGACATACGGACTGTACAGGATCTGACACTGAGACACACACAAGGACTATACAGGAGCTGACACGGAGACACACACACAGACCATACAGGAACTGACACTGAGACGCACACACTCGGACCCTACAGGAGCTGACACTGAGAGAAACACACGGACCGTACAGGAGCTGACACTGAGTCAAACACACGGACCGTACAGGAGCTGACACTGAGACATACTCACGGACCATACAGGAGCTGACACTGAGACACACACACGGACCGTAAAGGAGCTGACACTGAGACTCACACGCACAGTTCAGGAGCTGAAACTGAGACACACGCACGGACCATACAGGACCTGACACTGAGACACACACATGGACAGTACAGGAGCTGACACTGAGACACACACACGGACCGTAAAGGAGCTGACACTGAGACACACACACGGACTATACAGGAGCTGACACTGAGACACAGACATACGGACTGTACAGGAGCTGGCACTGAGAAACACACACGGACTATACAGGAGCTGACACTGAGACACACACACAGACCATACAGGAGCTGACACTGAGACACACACACAGACCGTACCGGAGCTGACATTGAGACACACACACGGACCGTACAGGAGCTGACACTGAGACACACACTCAGACCGTACAGGAGCTGACACTGAGACACACACACACGCACAGTACAGGAGCTGACACTGAGACATAGACAGACCGTTCAGGAGCTGACACTGAGACACACACACACAGACCGTACAGGAGCTGACATCGAAACACACACACAGACCGTACAGGAGATGACACTGAGACACACACACAGACGTACAGGAGCTGACAGTGAGACACACACACAGAACATACAAGAGCTGACAGTGAGACACACACACACAGACCGTACAGGAGCTGACACTGAGACACATACACGGACCGTACAGGAGCTGACACTGAGACACACACCATACAGGAGCTGGCACTGAGACACACACACACACAGACCGTACCGGAGCTGACATTGAGACACACACACGGACCGTATAGGAGCTGACACTGAGACACACACACACGGACCGTACAGGAGCTGACACTGAGACACACACACACAGACCATACAGGAGCTGACACTGAGTCACACACACACAGACAATACAGGAGCTGACACTGAGACACACACACACAGACCGTACAGGAGGTGACACTGAGACACACACACACGGACTATACAGGAGTGACACTGAGACACACACACACGTACCATAAAGGAGCTGACACTCAGACACTCACACGGACCGTACAGGAGCTGACAATGAGACACAGACATACGGACTGTACAGGATCTGACACTGAGACACACACAAGGACTATACAGGAGCTGACACGGAGACACACACACAGACCATACAGGAACTGACACTGAGACGCACACACTCGGACCCTACAGGAGCTGACACTGAGAGAAACACACGGACCGTACAGGAGCTGACACTGAGTCAAACACACGGACCGTACAGGAGCTGACACTGAGACATACTCACGGACCATACAGGAGCTGACACTGAGACACACACACGGACCGTAAAGCAGCTGACACTGAGACTCACACGCACAGTTCAGGAGCTGAAACTGAGACACACGCACGGACCATACAGGACCTGACACTGAGACACACACATGGACAGTACAGGAGCTGACACTGAGACACACACACGGACCGTAAAGGAGCTGACACTGAGACACACACACGGACTATACAGGAGCTGACACTGAGACACAGACATACGGACTGTACAGGAGCTGGCACTGAGAAACACACACGGACTATACAGGAGCTGACACTGAGACACACACACAGACCATACAGGAGCTGACACTGAGACACACACACAGACCGTACCGGAGCTGACATTGAGACACACACACGGACCGTACAGGAGCTGACACTGAGACACACACTCAGACCGTACAGGAGCTGACACTGAGACACACACACACGCACAGTACAGGAGCTGACACTGAGACATAGACAGACCGTTCAGGAGCTGACACTGAGACACACACACACAGACCGTACAGGAGCTGACATCGAAACACACACACAGACCGTACAGGAGATGACACTGAGACACACACACAGACAATACAAGAACTGACACTAAGACACACACACACAGACCGTACAGGAGCTGACACTGAGACACACACACACAAAGCGTACAGGAGCTGACACTGAGACGCACACGGATCGTACAGGAGCTGACACTGAGACACACACACGGACCGTACAGGAGCTGACACTGAGACACACACACAGACCGTACAGGAGCTGACACTGAGACACACACAAACTGAGACACACGCGCCCTGTACAGGAGCTGACACTGAGACACACATACATGGACCGTACCGGAGCTGACACTGAGACACACACACGGACCGTACAGGAGCTGACACTGAGACACACACACAGACCATACAGGAGCTGACACTGAGACACACACAAAGACCATACAGGAGCTGACACTGAGACACACACACAGATCATACATGTGCTGACACTGAGACACACACAGACCATACAGGAGCTGACACTGAGACACACACAGACCATACAGGAGCTGACACTGAGACACACACAGACCGTACAGGTGCTGACACTGAGACACACACACAAATACAGACTGTACAGGAGCTGACACTGAGGCACAAACACACAGACAGTACAGGAGCTGACAGTGAGACACACACACAGACCATAAAGGAGCTGACACTAAGACACAAACACAGACCGTACAGGATCTGTCACTGAGACACACACGGACTGTACAGGAGCTGACACTGAGACACACACACACAGACAGTACAGGATCTGACTCTGAGACACACACACGGAAGATACAGGAGCTGACATGGAGACACACACGGACTGTACAGGAGCTGACACTGAGACACACACACACACAGACCGTACAGGAGCTGACACTGAGACACACACACAGACCATACAGGAGCTGACACTGAGACACAGGCACACGGACCGTACAGGAGCTGACTCTGAGACACACACTCAGACCGTACAGGAGCTGACACTGAGACACACACACACGCACAGTACAGGAGCTGACACTGAGACATAGACAGACCGTTCAGGAGCTGACACTGAGACACACACACACAGACCGTACAGGAGCTGACATCGAAACACACACACAGACCGTACAGGAGATGACACTGAGACACACACACAGACAATACAAGAACTGACACTAAGACACACACACACAGACCGTACAGGAGCTGACACTGAGACACACACACACAAAGCGTACAGGAGCTGACACTGAGACGCACACGGATCGTACAGGAGCTGACACTGAGACACACACACAGACCGTACAGGAGCTGACACTGAGACACACACAAACTGAGACACACGCGCCCTGTACAGGAGCTGACACTGAGACACACATACATGGACCGTACCGGAGCTGACACTGAGACACACACACGGACCGTACAGGAGCTGACACTGAGACACACACACGGACCGTACAGGAGCTGACACTGAGACACACACACAGACCATACAGGAGCTGACACTGAGACACACACAAAGACCATACAGGAGCTGACACTGAGACACACACACAGATCATACATGTGCTGACACTGAGACACACACAGACCATACAGGAGCTGACACTGAGACACACACAGACCGTACAGGTGCTGACACTGAGACACACACACACATACAGACTGTACAGGAGCTGACACTGAGGCACACAAACACAGACAGTACAGGAGCTGACAGTGAGACACACACACAGACCATAAAGGAGCTGACACTAAGACACAAACACAGACCGTACAGGATCTGACACTGAGACACACACGGACTGTACAGGAGCTGACACTGAGACACACACACACAGACAGTACAGGATCTGACTCTGAGACACACACACGGAAGATACAGGAGCTGACACGGAGACACACACGGACTGTACAGGAGCTGACACTGAGACACACACACACACAGACCGTACAGGAGCTGACACTGAGACACACACGCACAGTAAGGGAGCTGAGACTGAGACACATTCGGACCGTACAGGAGCTGACACAGAGACACACACACGGACCATACAGGAGCTGACAGTGAGACACACACACACTGAAAATACAGGAGCTGACACTGAGACACACACACAGCCCGTAAATGAGCTGACACTGAGACACACCCACGGACTGTACAGGAGCTGACACTGAGACACACACACAGACCATACAGGAGCTGACACTGAGACACACCCACAGACTGTACAGTAGCTGACACTGAGACACACACACGCCCGGTACAGGAGCTGACACTGAGACACACACACACAGACCGTACAGGAGCTGACACTGAGACACACACACGTACTGTACAGGAGCTGACACTGAGACACACACACCTGGACCGTACAGGAGCCGACACTGAGACACACACACATGGACCGTACAGGAGCTGACACTGAGACACACACACAGACCATACAGGAGCTGACACTGAGACACACACACACAGACCGTACAGGAGCTGACACTGAGATACACACACGGACTGTACAGGAGCTGACACTGAGACACACACACAGACCATACCGGAGCTGTCCCTGAGACACACACACAGACTGTACAGGAGCTGACACTGAGACACATTCGGACCGTACAGGAGCTGACACTGAGACACACACACGGACCATACAGGAGCTGACAGTGAGACACACACACACTGACAATACAGGAGCTGACACTGAGACACACACACAGACCGTAAAGGAGCTGACACTGAGACACACACACGGACTGTACAGGAGCTGACACTGAGACACACACACAGACCATACAGGAGCTGACACTGAGACACACCCACAGACCGTACAGTAGCTGACACTGAGACACACACACGCCCTGTACAGGAGCTGACACTGAGACACACACACATGGACCGTACAGGAGCTGACACTGAGACACACACACAGACCGTACAGGAGCTGACACTGAGACACACACACAGACCATACAGGAGCTGACACTGAGACACACACACGGACCGTACAGGAGCTGACACTGAGACACACACACAGACCATACAGGAGCTGACAATGTGACACACACACAGACCGTACAGGTGCTGACAATGAGACACACACAGACCGTACAGGAGGTAACACTGAGACACACACACAGACCATACCGGAGCTGACACTGAGACACACACACGCCCTGTACAGGAGCTGACACTGAGACACACACACACAGACCGTACAGGAGCTGACACTGAGACACACACACGTACTGTACAGGAGCTGACACTGAGACACACGCACACTGAGACACACGCGCCCTGTACAGGAGCTGACACTGAGACTCACACACATGGACCGTACAGGAGCTGACACTGAGACACACAGACATGGACCGTACAGGAGCTGACACTGAGACACACACACACAGACCGTACAGGAGCTGACACTGAGACACACACACGGACTTTACAGGAGCTGACACTGAGACACACGCACACTGAGACACACGCGCCCTGTACAGGAGCTGACACTGAGACTCACACACATGGACCGTACAGGAGCTGACACTGAGACACACAGACATGGACCGTACAGGAGCTGACACTGAGACACACACACACAGACCGTACAGGAGCTGACACTGAGACACACACACGGACCGTACAGGAGCTGACACTGAGACACACACACACGCACAGTACAGGAGCTGACACTGAGACATAGACAGACCGTTCAGGAGCTGACACTGAGACACACACACACAGACCGTACAGGAGCTGACATCGAAACACACACACAGACCGTTCAGGAGATGACACTGAGACACACACACAGACAATACAAGAACTGACACTAAGACACACACACACACAGACCGTACAGGAGCTGACACTGAGACACACACACACGGATCGTACAGGAGCTGACACTGAGACACACACACGGACCGTACAGGACCTGACACTGAGACACACACACAGACCGTACAGGAGCTGACACTGAGACACACACAAACTGAGACACACGCGCCCTGTACAGGAGCTGACACTGAGACACACATACATGGACCGTACCGGAGCTGACACTGAGACACACACACGGACCGTACAGGAGCTGACACTGAGACACACACACAGATCATACATTTGCTGACACTGAGAGACACACAGACCATACAGGAGCTGACACTGAGACACACACACAGACCATACAGGAGCTGACACTGAGACACACACAAACTGAGACACACGCGCCCTGTACAGGAGCTGACACTGAGACACACATACATGGACCGTACCGGAGCTGACACTGAGACACACACACGGACCGTACAGGAGCTGACACTGAGACACACACACGGACCGTACAGGAGCTGACACTGAGACACACACACAGACCATACAGGAGCTGACACTGAGACACACACAAAGACCATACAGGAGCTGACACTGAGACACACACACAGATCATACATGTGCTGACACTGAGACACACACAGACCATACAGGAGCTGACACTGAGACACACACAGACCGTACAGGTGCTGACACTGAGACACACACACACATACAGACTGTACAGGAGCTGACACTGAGGCACACAAACACAGACAGTACAGGAGCTGACAGTGAGACACACACACAGACCATAAAGGAGCTGACACTAAGACACAAACACAGACCGTACAGGATCTGACACTGAGACACACACGGACTGTACAGGAGCTGACACTGAGACACACACACACAGACAGTACAGGATCTGACTCTGAGACACACACACGGAAGATACAGGAGCTGACACGGAGACACACACGGACTGTACAGGAGCTGACACTGAGACACACACACACACAGACCGTACAGGAGCTGACACTGAGACACACACGCACAGTAAGGGAGCTGAGACTGAGACACATTCGGACCGTACAGGAGCTGACACAGAGACACACACACGGACCATACAGGAGCTGACAGTGAGACACACACACACTGAAAATACAGGAGCTGACACTGAGACACACACACAGCCCGTAAATGAGCTGACACTGAGACACACCCACGGACTGTACAGGAGCTGACACTGAGACACACACACAGACCATACAGGAGCTGACACTGAGACACACCCACAGACTGTACAGTAGCTGACACTGAGACACACACACGCCCGGTACAGGAGCTGACACTGAGACACACACACACAGACCGTACAGGAGCTGACACTGAGACACACACACGTACTGTACAGGAGCTGACACTGAGACACACACACCTGGACCGTACAGGAGCCGACACTGAGACACACACACATGGACCGTACAGGAGCTGACACTGAGACACACACACAGACCATACAGGAGCTGACACTGAGACACACACACACAGACCGTACAGGAGCTGACACTGAGATACACACACGGACTGTACAGGAGCTGACACTGAGACACACACACAGACCATACCGGAGCTGTCCCTGAGACACACACACAGACTGTACAGGAGCTGACACTGAGACACATTCGGACCGTACAGGAGCTGACACTGAGACACACACACGGACCATACAGGAGCTGACAGTGAGACACACACACACTGACAATACAGGAGCTGACACTGAGACACACACACAGACCGTAAAGGAGCTGACACTGAGACACACACACGGACTGTACAGGAGCTGACACTGAGACACACACACAGACCATACAGGAGCTGACACTGAGACACACCCACAGACCGTACAGTAGCTGACACTGAGACACACACACGCCCTGTACAGGAGCTGACACTGAGACACACACACATGGACCGTACAGGAGCTGACACTGAGACACACACACAGACCGTACAGGAGCTGACACTGAGACACACACACAGACCATACAGGAGCTGACACTGAGACACACACACGGACCGTACAGGAGCTGACACTGAGACACACACACAGACCATACAGGAGCTGACAATGTGACACACACACAGACCGTACAGGTGCTGACAATGAGACACACACAGACCGTACAGGAGGTAACACTGAGACACACACACAGACCATACCGGAGCTGACACTGAGACACACACACGCCCTGTACAGGAGCTGACACTGAGACACACACACACAGACCGTACAGGAGCTGACACTGAGACACACACACGTACTGTACAGGAGCTGACACTGAGACACACGCACACTGAGACACACGCGCCCTGTACAGGAGCTGACACTGAGACTCACACACATGGACCGTACAGGAGCTGACACTGAGACACACAGACATGGACCGTACAGGAGCTGACACTGAGACACACACACACAGACCGTACAGGAGCTGACACTGAGACACACACACGGACTTTACAGGAGCTGACACTGAGACACACGCACACTGAGACACACGCGCCCTGTACAGGAGCTGACACTGAGACTCACACACATGGACCGTACAGGAGCTGACACTGAGACACACAGACATGGACCGTACAGGAGCTGACACTGAGACACACACACACAGACCGTACAGGAGCTGACACTGAGACACACACACACGCACAGTACAGGAGCTGACACTGAGACATAGACAGACCGTTCAGGAGCTGACACTGAGACACACACACACAGACCGTACAGGAGCTGACATCGAAACACACACACAGACCGTTCAGGAGATGACACTGAGACACACACACAGACAATACAAGAACTGACACTAAGACACACACACACACAGACCGTACAGGAGCTGACACTGAGACACACACACACGGATCGTACAGGAGCTGACACTGAGACACACACACGGACCGTACAGGAGCTGACACTGAGACACACACACAGACCGTACAGGAGCTGACACTGAGACACACACAAACTGAGACACACGCGCCCTGTACAGGAGCTGACACTGAGACACACATACATGGACCGTACCGGAGCTGACACTGAGACACACACACGGACCGTACAGGAGCTGACACTGAGACACACACACAGATCATACATTTGCTGACACTGAGAGACACACAGACCATACAGGAGCTGACACTGAGACACACACAGACCGTACAGGTGCTGACACTGAGACACACACACACATACAGACTGTACAGGAGCTGACACTGAGGCACACACACACAGACAGTACAGGAGCTGACAGTGAGACACACACACAGACCATAAAGGAGATGACACTAAGACACAAACACAGACCGTACAGGATCTGACACTGAGACACACACGGACTGTACAGGAGCTGACACTGAGACACACACACACAGACAGTACAGGATCTGACTCTGAGACACACACACGGAAGATACAGGAGCTGACACGGAGACACACACGGACTGTACAGGAGCTGACACTGAGACACACACACACACAGACCGTACAGGAGCTGACACTGAGACACACACGCACTGTAAGGGAGCTGACACTGAGACACATTCGGACCGTACAGGAGCTGACACAGAGACACACACACGGACCATACAGGAGCTGACAGTGAGACACACACACACTGACAATACAGGAGCTGACACTGAGACACACACACAGACCATACAGGAGCTGACACTGAGACACACACACGGACCGTACAGGAGCTGACACTGAGACACACACACAGACCATACAGGAGCTGACAATGAGACACACACACAGACCGTACAGGTGCTGACAATGAGACACACACAGACCGTACAGGAGGTAACACTGAGACACACACACAGACCATACCGGAGCTGACACTGAGACACACACACGCCCTGTACAGGAGCTGACACTGAGACACACACACACAGACCGTACAGGAGCTGACACTGAGACACACACACGTACTGTACAGGAGCTGACACTGAGACACACGCACACTGAGACACACGTGCCCTGTACAGGAGCTGACACTGAGACACACACACCTGGACCGTACAGGAACCGACACTGAGACACACACACATGGACCGTACAGGAGCTGACACTGAGACACACACACACAGACCGTACAGGAGCTGACACTGAGATACACACACGGACTGTACAGGAGCTGACACTGAGACACACACACAGACCATACCGGAGCTGTCCCTGAGACACACACACAGACAGTACAGGAGCTGACACTGAGACACATTCGGACCGTACAGGAGCTGACACTGAGACACACACACGGACCATACAGGAGCTGACAGTGAGACACACACACACTGACAATACAGGAGCTGACACTGAGACACACACACAGACCGTAAGGAGCTGTCACTGAGACACACACACGGACTGTACAGGAGCTGACACTGAGACACACACACAGACCATACAGGAGCTGACACTGAGACACACCCACAGACCGTACAGTAGCTGACACTGAGACACACACACGCCCTGTACAGGAGCTGACACTGAGACACACACACAGGGACCGTACAGGAGCTGACACTGAGACACACACACAGACCGTACAGGAGCTGACACTGAGACACACACACAGACCATACAGGAGCTGACACTGAGACACACACACGGACCGTACAGGAGCTGACACTGAGACACACACACAGACCATACAGGAGCTGACAATGAGACACACACACAGACCGTACAGGTGCTGACAATGAGACACACACAGACCGTACAGGAGGTAACACTGAGACACACACACAGACCATACCGGAGCTGACACTGAGACACACACACGCCCTGTACAGGAGCTGACACTGAGACACACACACACAGACCGTACAGGAGCTGACACTGAGACACACACACGTACTGTACAGGAGCTGACACTGAGACACACGCACACTGAGACACACGCGCCCTGTACAGGAGCTGACACTGAGACTCACACACATGGACCGTACAGGAGCTGACACTGAGACACACAGACATGGACCGTACAGGAGCTGACACTGAGACACACACACACAGACCGTACAGGAGCTGACACTGAGACACACACACGGACTGTACAGGAGCTGACACTGAGACACACACACAGACCTTACCGGAGCTGTCCCTGAGACACACACACGGACCGTACTGGAGCTGACACTGAGACACACACACAGACCATACAGGAGCTGACAATGAGACACACACACAGACCGTACAGGTGCTGACAATGAGACACACACAGACCGTACAGGAGGTAACACTGAGACACGCACACAGACCATACCGGAGCTGACACTGAGACACACACACGCCCTGTACAGGAGCTGACACTGAGACACACACACACAGACCGTACAGGAGCTGACACTGAGACACACACACGTACTGTACAGGAGCTGACACTGAGACACACGCACACTGAGACACACGCGCCCTGTACAGGAGCTGACACTGAGACTCACACACATGGACCGTACAGGAGCTGACACTGAGACACACAGACATGGACCGTACAGGAGCTGGCACTGAGACACACACACACAGACCGTACAGGAGCTGACACTGAGACACACAGATGGACTGTACAGGAGCTGACACTGAGACACACGCACACTGAGACACACGCGCCCTGTACAGGAGCTGACACTGAGACACACACACATGGACCGTACAGGAGCTGACACTGAGACACACAGACATGGACCATACAGGAGCTGACACTGAGACACACACACACAGACCGTACAGGAGCTGACACTGAGACACACACACGGACCGTACAGGAGCTGACACTGAGACACACACACACGCACAGTACAGGAGCTGACACTGAGACATAGACAGACCGTTCAGGAGCTGACACTGAGACACACACACACAGACCGTACAGGAGCTGACATCGAAACACACACACAGACCGTACAGGAGATGACACTGAGACACACACACAGACAATACAAGAACTGACACTAAGACACACACACACAGACCGTACAGGAGCTGACACTGAGACACACACACACGGATCGTACAGGAGCTGACACTGAGACACACACACGGACCGTACAGGAGCTGACACTGAGACACACACACAGACCGTACAGGAGCTGACACTGAGACACACACAAACTGAGACACACGCGCCCTGTACAGGAGCTGACACTGAGACACACATACATGGACCGTACCGGAGCTGACACTGAGACACACACACGGACCGTACAGGAGCTGACACTGAGACACACACACAGATCATACAGGAGCTGACACTGAGACACACACAGACCGTACAGGTGCTGACACTGAGACACACACACACATACAGACTGTACAGGAGCTGACACTGAGGCACACACACACAGACAGTACAGGAGCTGACAGTGAGACACACACACAGACCATAAAGAGACACACACACGGACCATACAGGAGCTGACAGTGAGACACACACACACTGACAATACAGGAGCTGACACTGAGACACACACACAGCCCGTAAATGAGCTGACACTGAGACACACCCACGGACTGTACAGTAGCTGACACTGAGACACACACACGCCCGGTACAGGAGCTGACACTGAGACACACACACACAGACCGTACAGGAGCTGACACTGAGACACACACACGTACTGTACAGGAGCTGACACTGAGACACACGCACACTGAGACACACGCGCCCTGTACAGGAGCTGACACTGAGACACACACACCTGGACCGTACAGGAGCCGACACTGAGACACACACACATGGACCGTACAGGAGCTGACACTGAGACACACACACAGACCATACAGGAGCTGACACTGAGACACACACACACAGACCATACCGGAGCTGTCCCTGAGACACACACACAGACAGTACAGGAGCTGACACTGAGACACATTCGGACCGTACAGGAGCTGACACTGAGACACACACACGGACCATACAGGAGCTGACAGTGAGACACACACACACTGACAATACAGGATCTGACACTGAGACACACACGCAGACCGTAAGGAGCTGACACTGAGACACACACACGGACTGTACAGGAGCTGACACTGAGACACACACACAGACCATACAGGAGCTGACACTGAGACACACCCACAGACCGTACAGTAGCTGACACTGAGACACACACACGCCCTGTACAGGAGCTGACACTGAGATACACACACATGGACCGTACAGGAGCTGACACTGAGACACACACACAGACCGTACAGGAGCTGACACTGAGACACACACACAGACCATACAGGAGCTGACACTGAGACACACACACGGACCGTACAGGAGCTGACACTGAGACACACACACAGACCATACAGGAGCTGACAATGAGACACACACAGTCCGTACAGGAGGTAACACTGAGACACACACACAGACCATACCGGAGCTGACACTGAGACACACTCACGCCCTGTACAGGAGCTGACACTGAGACACACACACACAGACCGTACAGGAGCTGACACTGAGACACACACACGTACTGTACAGGAGCTGACACTGAGACACACGCACACTGAGACACACGCGCCCTACAGGAGCTGACACTGAGACTCACACACATGGACCGTACAGGAGCTGACACTGAGACACACAGACATGGACCGTACAGGAGCTGACACTGAGACACACACACACAGACCGTATAGGAGCTGACACTGAGACACACACACAAACTGTACAGGAGCTGACACTGAGACACACACACAGACCTTACCGGAGCTGTCCCTGAGACACATACACAGACCGTACAGGAGCTGACACTGAGATACACCCACAGACCATACCGGAGCTGACACTGAGACACATACACAGACCGTACAGGAGGTCACACTGACACTCACACACCCAGACTATCCAGGAGCTGACACAGACACCCACACATGGACCGTACAGTAGCTGACACTGAGAAACACACACAGACCGTAAAGGAGCTGACACTGAGACACACACACACAGACCGTACAGTAACTGTCAATGAGACACACACACAGACCGTACAGGAGCTGAGACAGAGACACACACACACAGACCGTACAGGAGCTGAGACTGAGACACACACAGACAGTACAGGATCTGACACTGAGACACACACACACACGCACAGTACAGGAGCTGACACTGAGACTCACACACATGGACCGTACAGGAGCTGACACTGAGACACACAGACATGGACCGTACAGGAGCTGACACTGAGACACACACACACAGACCGTACAGGAGCTGACACTGAGACACACACACGGACTGTACAGGAGCTGACACTGAGACACACACACAGACCTTACCGGAGCTGTCCCTGAGACACACACACGGACCGTACTGGAGCTGACACTGAGACACACACACAGACCATACAGGAGCTGACAATGAGACACACACACAGACCGTACAGGTGCTGACAATGAGACACACACAGACCGTACAGGAGGTAACACTGAGACACGCACACAGACCATACCGGAGCTGACACTGAGACACACACACGCCCTGTACAGGAGCTGACACTGAGACACACACACACAGACCGTACAGGAGCTGACACTGAGACACACACACGTACTGTACAGGAGCTGACACTGAGACACACGCACACTGAGACACACGCGCCCTGTACAGGAGCTGACACTGAGACTCACACACATGGACCGTACAGGAGCTGACACTGAGACACACAGACATGGACCGTACAGGAGCTGGCACTGAGACACACACACACAGACCGTACAGGAGCTGACACTGAGACACACAGATGGACTGTACAGGAGCTGACACTGAGACACACGCACACTGAGACACACGCGCCCTGTACAGGAGCTGACACTGAGACACACACACATGGACCGTACAGGAGCTGACACTGAGACACACACACACGGACCGTACAGGAGCTGACACTGAGACACAGACACACAGACCGTACAGGAGCTGACACTGAGACACACACTCAAGCAACGTACAGGAGCTGACACTGAGGCACACACACACGCAATGTACAGGAGCTGACACTGAGACACACACACACAGACCGTACAGGAGCTGACACTGAGACACACACACACAGACCGTACAGGAGCTGACATCGAAACACACACACAGACCGTACAGGAGATGACACTGAGACACACACACAGACAATACAAGAACTGACACTAAGACACACACACACAGACCGTACAGGAGCTGACACTGAGACACACACACACGGATCGTACAGGAGCTGACACTGAGACACACACACGGACCGTACAGGAGCTGACACTGAGACACACACACAGACCGTACAGGAGCTGACACTGAGACACACACAAACTGAGACACACGCGCCCTGTACAGGAGCTGACACTGAGACACACATACATGGACCGTACCGGAGCTGACACTGAGACACACACACGGACCGTACAGGAGCTGACACTGAGACACACACACAGATCATACAGGAGCTGACACTGAGACACACACAGACCGTACAGGTGCTGACACTGAGACACACACACACATACAGACTGTACAGGAGCTGACACTGAGGCACACACACACAGACAGTACAGGAGCTGACAGTGAGACACACACACAGACCATAAAGGAGCTGACACTAAGACACAAACACAGACCGTACAGGATCTGACACTGAGACACACACGGACTGTACAGGAGCTGACACTGAGACACACACACACAGACAGTACAGGATATGACTCTGAGACACACACACGGAAGATACAGGAGCTGACACGGAGACACACACGGACTGTACAGGAGCTGACACTAAGACACACACACACACAGACCGTACAGGAGCTGACACTGAGACACACACGCACAGTAAGGGAGCTGAGACTGAGACACATTCGGACCGTACAGGAGCTGACACAGAGACACACACACGGACCATACAGGAGCTGACAGTGAGACACACACACACTGACAATACAGGAGCTGACACTGAGACACACACACAGCCCGTAAATGAGCTGACACTGAGACACACCCACGGACTGTACAGTAGCTGACACTGAGACACACACACGCCCGGTACAGGAGCTGACACTGAGACACACACACACAGACCGTACAGGAGCTGACACTGAGACACACACACGTACTGTACAGGAGCTGACACTGAGACACACGCACACTGAGACACACGCGCCCCGTACAGGAGCTGACACTGAGACACACACACCTGGACCGTACAGGAGCCGACACTGAGACACACACACATGGACCGTACAGGAGCTGACACTGAGACACACACACAGACCATACAGGAGCTGACACTGAGACACACACACACAGACCATACCGGAGCTGTCCCTGAGACACACACACAGACAGTACAGGAGCTGACACTGAGACACATTCGGACCGTACAGGAGCTGACACTGAGACACACACACGGACCATACAGGAGCTGACAGTGAGACACACACACACTGACAATACAGGATCTGACACTGAGACACACACGCAGACCGTAAGGAGCTGACACTGAGACACACACACGGACTGTACAGGAGCTGACACTGAGACACACACACAGACCATACAGGAGCTGACACTGAGACACACCCACAGACCGTACAGTAGCTGACACTGAGACACACACACGCCCTGTACAGGAGCTGACACTGAGATACACACACATGGACCGTACAGGAGCTGACACTGAGACACACACACAGACCGTACAGGAGCTGACACTGAGACACACACACAGACCATACAGGAGCTGACACTGAGACACACACACGGACCGTACAGGAGCTGACACTGAGACACACACACAGACCATACAGGAGCTGACAATGAGACACACACAGACCGTACAGGAGGTAACACTGAGACACACACACAGACCATACCGGAGCTGACACTGAGACACACTCACGCCCTGTACAGGAGCTGACACTGAGACACACACACACAGACCGTACAGGAGCTGACACTGAGACACACACACGTACTGTACAGGAGCTGACACTGAGACACACGCACACTGAGACACACGCGCCCTACAGGAGCTGACACTGAGACTCACACACACGGACCGTACAGGAGCTGAAACTGAGACACACACACACACGGACTGTACAGGAGCTGACACTGATACAAACATACACGCACAGTACAGGAGCTGACACTGAGACACACACAGACCGTACAGGAGCTGACCCTGAGACACACACAGACCGTACAGGAGCTGACACAGAGACACACAGACACGTACCGTACAGGAGCTGACACTGAGAAACACACACATGCACAGTACAGGAGCTGACACTGAGACACACACAGACCGTACAGGAGCTGACACTGAGAAACACTCACACAGACAATACCGGAGCTGACACTGAGACACACACACAGAGCGTACAGGAGCTGACACTGAGACACACACATGGACTGTACAGGAGCTGACACTGAGACACATACATGGACCGTACAGGAGCTGACACTGAGACACACACACGGACCGTAAAGGAGCTGACACTGAGACACACACACGGACTATACAGGAGCTGACACAGACACAGACATACGGACTGTACAGGAGCTGGCACTGAGAAACACACACGGACTATACAGGAGCTGACACTGAGGCACACACACAGACCATACAGGAGCTGACACTGAGACACACACACAGACAGTACAGGAGCTGACACTGAGACACACACACAGACCGTACAGGAGCTGACAGTGAGACACACACACAGACCGTACAGGAGCTGACAGTGAGACACACACACACAGACTGTACAGGAGCTGACACTGAGACACACACACGGACCGTGCAGGAGCTGACACTGAGACACACACACACGGACCGTACAGGAGCTGACACTGAGACACACACACACGGACCGTACAGGAGCTGACACTGAGACACACACGGACCATACAGGAGCTAACACTGAGAAACGCACACACGCAGACCATACAGGAGCTGACACTGAGACACACACACGCCCTGTACAGGAGCTGACACTGAGACACACACACACAGACCGTATAGGAGCTGACACTGAGACACACACACGGACTGTACAGGAGCTGACACTGAGACATACACACACACACATGGACCGTACAGGAGCTGACACTGAGACACACACACGGACTGTACAGGACCTGACACTGAGACACACACACAGACCGTACAGTAGCTGACATCGAGACACACACACGCCCTGTACAGGAGCTGACACTGAGACACACATTTGGACTGTAGAAGAGCTGACACTGAGACACGCACACAGACCATACAGGAGCTGACACTGAGACACAGACACAGTCCGTACAGGTGCTGACACTGAGACACATACAAACATACAGACTGTACAGGAGCTGACACTGAGGCACACACACACAGACAGTACAGGAGCTGACAGTGAGACACATACACAGACCATACAGGAGCTGACACTGAGACACACACACAGACAGTACAGGAGCTGACACTGAGACACACACACACAGACTGTACTGGAGCTGACACTGAGACACACACACAGACGTACAGGAGCTGACAGTGAGACACGCACACGGACCGTACAGGAGCTGACACTGAGACACACACACGGACCGTACAGGAGCTGACACTGAGACACACACCATACAGGAGCTGGCACTGAGACACACACACACAGACCGTACAGGAGCTGACACTGACACACACACACGGACAGTACAGGAGCTGACACTGAGACACAAACACATGGACCGTACAGGAGCTGACACTGAGACACGCACACGGACCGTACAGGAGGTGACACTGAGACATACACGGACCGTACAGGAGCTGACACTGAGTCCCGCACACTGACCGTACAGAAGCTGACAAGATACACACACACACAGACAGTACAGGAGCTGACACTGAGACACAAACACAGACAGTACAGGAGCTGACACTGAGACACACACACACAGACTGTACTGGAGCTGACACTGAGACACACACACAGACGTACAGGAGCTGACAGTGAGACACACACACAGACGTACAGGAGCTGACAGTGAGACACACACACAGAACATACAAGAGCTGACACTGAGACGCACACACACAGACCGTACAGGAGCTGACACTGAGACACACACACGGACCGTACAGGAGCTGACACTGAGACACACACCATACAGGAGCTGGAACTGAGACACACACAAACAGACCGTACAGGAGCTGACACTGAGACACACACACGGACCATACAGGAGCTGACACTGAGACACACACATGGACCGTACAGGAGCTGACACTGAGACACACACACACAGACCGTACAGGAGCTGACACTGAGACACACACACACACGTACCGTACAGGAGCTGACACTGAGAGACACACACACGGACTGTACAGGAGCTAACACTGAGACACACACACACGCACCGTACAGGAGCTGATACGGAGACATACACAGACCGTACAGGAGCTGACACTGAGACACACATACACACACAGACCGTACAGGAGCTGACACTGAGACACACACACACACACAGACCGTACAGGAGCTGACACTGAGACACACACAGACCGTACAGGAGCTGACACTGAGACACACACACAGACCGTACAGGAGCTCACACTGAGACACACACACACTGACCGTACAGGAGCAGACACTGAGACTCACACACAGATCGCACAGGAGCTGACACTGAGAGACACACGGATACTACAGGAGCTGACACTGAGAGACACACACGGACTATACAGGTTCTGACACTGAGACACAAACACAGACCGTACAGGAGCTGACACTGAGACACACACACACGGACTTTACAGGAGCTGACACTGAGACACACACACGGACCGTACAGGAGCTGACACTGAGACACAGACATATGGACTGTACAGGAGCTGACACTGAGACACACACACGGACTATACAGGAGCTGACACTGAGACACACACACAGACCATACAGGAGCTGACACTGAGACACACACACAGACAGTACAGGAGCTGACACTGAGACACACACACAGACCGTACAGGAGCTGACAGTGAGACACACACACACAGACTGTACAGGAGCTGACACTGAGACACACACACGAACCCTGCAGGAGCTGACACTGAGACACACACACACGGACCGTACATGAGCTGACACTGAGACACACGCGGACCATACAGGAGCTGACACTGAGACACGCACACACGGAGACCATACAGGAGCTGACACTGAGACACACACACAGACAGTACAGGAGCTGACACTGAGACACACACAGAATGTACAGGAGCTGACAATTAGACACACACACGGACCGTAAAGGAGCTGACACTGAGACGCACACACTCGGACCCTACAGGAGCTGACACTGAGACACACACACGGACTGTACAGGAGCTGACACTGAGACGCACACCCACGCACAGTACAGGAGCTGACACTGAGACACACTCAGACCGTACAGGAGCTCACACTGAGACACAAACAGTCCGTACAGGATCTGACACTGAGACACACACAGACCGTACAGGAGCTGACAGTGAGACACATACACAGACCATACAGGAGCTGACACTGAGACACACACACAGACAGTACAGGAGCTGACACTGAGACACACACACACAGACTGTACTGGAGCTGACACTGAGACACACATACAGACGTACAGGAGCTGACAGTGAGACACACACACAGAACATACAAGAGCTGACACTGAGACACACACACACAGACCGTACAGGTGCTGACACTGAGACACACACACGGACCGTACAGGAGCTGACACTGAGACACACACCATACAGGAGCTGGCACTGAGACACACACACACAGACCGTACAGGAGCTGACACTGAGACACACACACGGACAGTACAGGAGCTGACACTGAGACACAAACACATGGACCGTACAGGAGCTGACACTGAGACACGCACACGGACCGTACAGGAGGTGACACTGAGACACACACGGACCGTACAGGAGCTGACACTGAGTCCCGCACACTGACCGTACAGAAGCTGACAAGATACACACACACACAGACAGTACAGGAGCTGACACTGAGACACAAACACAGACAGTACAGGAGCTGACACTGAGACACACACACACAGACTGTACTGGAGCTGACACTGAGACACACACACAGACGTACAGGAGCTGACAGTGAGACACACACACAGACGTACAGGAGCTGACAGTGAGACACACACACAGAACATACAAGAGCTGACACTGAGACGCACACACACAGACCGTACAGGAGCTGACACTGAGACACACACACAGACCGTACAGGAGCTGACACTGAGACACACACCATACAGGAGCTGGAACTGAGACACACACAAACAGACCGTACAGGAGCTGACACTGAGACACACACACGGACCATACAGGAGCTGACACTGAGACACACACATGGACCGTACAGGAGCTGACACTGAGACACACACACACAGACCGTACAGGAGCTGACACTGAGACACACACACACACGTACCGTACAGGAGCTGACACTGAGAGACACACACACGGACTGTACAGGAGCTAACACTGAGACACACACACACGCACCGTACAGGAGCTGATACGGAGACATACACAGACCGTACAGGAGCTGACACTGAGACACACATACACACACAGACCGTACAGGAGCTGACACTGAGACACACACACACACACAGACCGTACAGGAGCTGACACTGAGACACACACAGACCGTACAGGAGCTGACACTGAGACACACACACAGACCGTACAGGAGCTCACACTGAGACACACACACACTGACCGTACAGGAGCAGACACTGAGACTCACACACAGATCGCACAGGAGCTGACACTGAGAGACACACGGATACTACAGGAGCTGACACTGAGAGACACACACGGACTATACAGGTTCTGACACTGAGACACAAACACAGACCGTACAGGAGCTGACACTGAGACACACACACACGGACTTTACAGGAGCTGACACTGAGACACAAACACATGGACTTTACAGGAGCTGACACTGAGACACACACACGGACCTTACAGGAGCTGACACTGACACACAGACATATGGACTGTACAGGAGCTGACACTGAGACACACACACGGACTATACAGGAGCTGACACTGAGACACACACACAGACCATACAGGAGCTGACACTGAGACACACACACAGACAGTACAGGAGCTGACACTGAGACACACACACAGACCGTACAGGAGCTGACAGTGAGACACACACACACAGACTGTACAGGAGCTGACACTGAGACACACACACGAACCCTGCAGGAGCTGACACTGAGACACACACACACGGACCGTACAGGAGCTGACACTGAGACACACACACACGGACCGTACATGAGCTGACACTGAGACACACACGGACCATACAGGAGCTGACACTGAGACACGCACACACGGAGACCATACAGGAGCTGACACTGAGACACACACACAGACAGTACAGGAGCTGACACTGAGACACACACAGAATGTACAGGAGCTGACAATTAGACACACACACGGACCGTAAAGGAGCTGACACTGAGACGCACACACTCGGACCCTACAGGAGCTGACACTGAGACACACACACGGACTGTACAGGAGCTGACACTGAGACGCACACCCACGCACAGTACAGGAGCTGACACTGAGACACACTCAGACCGTACAGGAGCTCACACTGAGACACAAACAGTCCATACAGGATCTGACACTGAGACACACACAGACCGTTCAGGAGCTGACACTGAGACACACGCACACTGACAATACATTAGCTGACACTGAGACACACACACACAGACCGTACAGGAGCTGACACTGAGACACACAAACGCAGACCGTACAGGAGCTGTCACTGAGACACACACACACGTACAGTACAGGAGCTGAAACTGACAGACTCACACGGACAATAGAGGAGCTGACACTGAGACACACACACACGTACCGTACGGGAGCTGACACTGAGAGACACACACATGGACTGTACAGGAGCTAACACTGAGACACACAGACACGCACCGCACAGGAGCTGATACTGAGAGACACACACACGTACAGGAGCTGTAACTGAGACAGACACACACACAGACCGTACAGGAGCTGACACTGAGACACACACTCACAGACCGTACAGGAGCTGACACTGAGACACACACAGACCGAACAGGAGCTGACAATGAGACACACACAGACCGTACAGGAGCTGACACTGAGACACACAAACTGACTGTACAGGAGATCACACTGAGACACACACACACTGACCGTACAAGAGCTGACACTGAAAGACACACGGATCCTACAGGAGATGACACTGAGACACACACACGGTCTATACAGGAGCTGACACTGAGAAACAGACACAGACCTTAAAGGAGCTGACACTGAGACACACACACAGACCGTACAGGAGCTGACACTGAGACACACACACAGAATGTACAGGAGCTGACACTGAGACACACACACACAGACCTTACAGGAGCTGACACTGAGACACACACACAGACCATACAGGAGCTGACACTGAGACGCACACACACATGGACCGTACAGGAGCTGACACTGAAACACACACACAGAGACCGTACCGGAGCTGACACAGACACACACACATGGACCGTACAGGAGCTGACACTGAGACACACACACACACAGACTGTACAAGAGCTGACACTGAGACACACACAGACCGTACAGGAGCTGACACTGAGTCACACACAGACCGTACAGGAGATGACACAGACACACACACACAGACCGTACAGGAGCTGACACAGACACACACACACAGACCGTACAGGAGCTGACACTGAGACACACACAGACCGTACACGAGCTGACACTGAGACACACACAGACCGTACAGGAGCTGACACTGGGAAACACACAGACCTTACAGGAGCTGACACTGAGACACACACATGGACCATACAGGAGCTGGCACTGAGACACACACACGGACCGTACTGGAGCTGACACTGGGACACACGCAGAGACCTTACAGGAGCTGACACTGAGACACACACAGACCGTACAGGAGCTGACACTGAGACACAAACACACGGACCGTACAGGAGCTGACAGTGAGACACACACAGACCGTACAGGAGCTGACACGAGACACACACATGGACCATACAGGAGCTGACACTGAGACACACACACACGCACAGTACAGGAGCTGACACTGAGACACACACACAGACAGTACAGGAGCTGATCTGAGTCACACACACAGACCGTACAGGAGCTGACATCGAAACACACACACGGACCGTACAGGAGCTGACACTGAGACACACACACACGGACCATACAGGAGCTGACAACACACACACGGACCATACAGGAGCTGACACTGAGACACACACACGGACCGTACAGGAGCTGACACTGAGACACACACACAGACCATACAGGAGTTGACACTGAGACACCCACACAGACAGTACAGGAGCTGACACTGAGACACACACAGACCGTACAGGATCTGACACTGAGACACACACAGACTGAACAGGAGCTGACACTGAGACACACACACACGGTCCGTACAGGAGCTGACACTGAGACACACACACACTGACAATACATCAGCTGACACTGAGACACACACACACAGATCGTACAGGAGCTGACACTGAGATACACACACACAGACCGTAGAGGAGCTGACACTGAGACACAGACATACGGACTGTACAGGAGCTGACACTGAGACACACACACGGACTATACAGGAGCTGACACTGAGACACACACACGGACCATACAGGAGCTGACACTGAGACACACACACAGACAGTACAGTAGCTGACACTGAGACACACACACAGACTGTACAGGAGCTGACAGTGAGACACACACACACAGACTGTACAGGAGCTGACACTGACACACACACACGGACCCTGCAGGAGCTGACACTGAAACACACACACACGGACCGTACAGCAGCTGACACTGAGACACACACACACGGACCGTGCAGGAGCTGACACTGAGACACACACGGACCATACAGGAGCTGACACTGAGACACGCACACACACAGACCATACAGGAGCTGACACTGAGACACACACACAGACAGTACATGAGCTGACACTGAGACACACACAGACCGTACAGGAGCTGACACTGAGACACACACAGACCTTACAGGAGCTGACACTGAGACACACACACAGAATGTACAGGAGCTCACACTGAGACACACACACACTGACAATACATTAGCTGACACTGAGACACACACACACAGACAGTACAGGAGCTGTCACTGAGACACACACACACACACACAGACAGAACAGGAGCTGAAGCTGACAGACTCACACGGACAATAGAGGAGCTGACACTGAGACACACACACACGTACCGTACAGGAGCTGACACTGAGAGACACACACACGGACTGTACAGGAGTTAACACTGAGACACACAGACACGCACCGTACAGGAGCTGATACTGAGACATACACCGACCGTACAGAAGCTGACACTGAGACAAACACACACACAGACCATACAGGAGCTGACACTGAGACACACACACACACACAGACCGTACAGGAGCTGACACTGAGACACACACACAGACTGTAGAGGATCTCACACTGAGACACACACACACTGACCGTACAGGAGCTGACACTGCGACACACACACAGATCGTACAGGAGCTGACACTGAGAGACACACACGGACTATACAGGAGCTGACACTGAGACACAGACACAGATCATACAGGAGCTGACACTGAGACACACACACAGACCATACAGGAGCTGACACTGAGACACACACACACAGACTGTACAAGAGCTGACACAGACACACAAACACAGACCGTACAGGAGCTGACACTGAGACACACACAGACCGTACAGGAGCTGACACTGAGACACACACAGGGACCGTACAGGAGCTGACACTGAGACACGCACCCGGACCGTACAGGAGGTGACACTGAGTCCCGCAGACGGACCGTACAGAAGCTGACACTGATACACACACACACAGACCGTACAGGAGCTGACACTGAGACACACACAGACCTTACAGGAGCTGACACTGAGACACACACACAGAATGTACAGGAGCTCACACTGAGACACACACACACTGACCGTACAGGAGCTGACACTGAAACACACACAGAACGAACAGGAGCTGACAATGAGACACACACAGACCGTACAGGAGCTGACACTGAGACACACACACAGACTGTACAGGAGCTCACACTGAGACACACACACACTGACCGTACAGGAGCTGACACTGAGACACACACACAGATTGTACAGGAGCTGACACTGAGAGACACACGGATCCTACAGGAGATCACACTGAGACACACACACGGACTATACAGGAGCTGACACTGAGACACACACACGGACTATACAGGAGCTGACACTGAGACACAGACACAGACCATACAGGAGCTGACACTGAGGCACACACACAGACCATACAGGAGCTGACACTGAGACGCACACACACAGACCATAAAGGAGCTGACACAGACACACACACATGGACCATACAGGAGCTGACACTGAGACACACACAGACCGTACAGGAGCTGACACTGAGACACACACACGGACCGTACAGGAGCTGACACTGAGACACGCACCCGGACCGTACAGGAGGTGACACTGAGTCCCGCACACGGACCGTACAGAAGCTGACACTGATACACACACACACAGACCGTACAGGAGCTGACACTGAGACACACATTCACACTGACCGTACAGGAGCTGACACTGAGACACACACAGACTGTACAGGAGCTGACACTGAGACCCACACACAAAATGTACAGGAGCTCACACTGAGACACACACACAGACCGTACAGGAGCTGACACTGAGACACACACACGGACTATACAGGAGCTGACACTGAGACACAGACACAGACCGTACAGGAGCTGACACTGAGACACACACACACGGACCATAGAGGAGCTGACACTGAGACACACACACATGGACCATACAGGAGCTGACACTGAGACACACACACGGACCGTAAAGGAGCTGACACTGAGACACAGACATACGGACTGTACAGGAGCTGACACTGAGACACACACACGGACTATACAGGAGCTGACACTGAGACACACACACAGACCATACAGGAGCTGACACTGAGACACACACTCACAGACCGTACAGGAGCTGACACTGAGACACACACACAGACCATACAGGAGCTGACACTGAGACACACACACAGACAGTACAGGAGCTGACACTGAGACACACACACACGGACCGTACAGGAGCTGACACTGAGACACACACACACGGACCGTACAGGAGCTGATACTGAGACACACACGGACCATACAGCAGCTGACACTGAGACACGCACACACACAGACCATACAGGAGCTGACACTGAGACACACACACAGACAGTACATGAGCTGACACTGAGACACACACACAGACAGTACATGAGCTGACACTGAGACACACACACACGGACCGTAAAGGAGCTGACACTGAGACGCAAACACTCGGATGCTACAGGATCTGACACTGAGACACACACACGGACTGTACAGGAGCTGACACTGAGACACACACCCATGCACAGTACAGGAGCTGACACTGAGACACACTCAGACCGTACAGGAGCTCACACTGAGACACAAACAGTCCGTACAGGAGCTGACACTGAGACACACACACACGGACCGTACCGAAGCTGTTACTTAGACACACACACATGCACAATACAGGAGCTGACACTGAGACACACACAGACCGTACAGGAGCTGACACTGAGGCACACACAGACCGTACAGGATCTGGCACTGAGACACACACAGACCGTCCAGGAGCTGACACTGAGACACACACAGACCGTACAGGATCTGACACTGAGTCACACACAGACTGTACAGGAGCTGACACTGAGACACACACACACGGTCCGTACAGGAGCTGACACTGAGACACACACACACTGACAATACATTAGCTGACACTGAGACACACACACACAGACAGTACAGGAGCTGACACTGAGACACACACACACAGACCGTACAGGAGCTGTCACTGAGACACACACACACACACACACACAGAACAGGACCTGAAACTGACAGACTCACACGGACAATAGAGGAGCTGACACTGAGACACACAGACACGCACCGTACAGGAGCTGATACTGAGACACACACCGACCGTACAGAAGCTGACACTGAGACACACACACACACAGACCGTACAGGAGCTGACACTGAGACACACACACACACACAGACCGTACAGGAGCTGACACTGAGACACACAAAGACCGAACAGGAGCTTACAATGGGACACACACAGACCGTACAGGAGCTGACACTGAGACACACACACAGACTTTAGAGGATCTCACACTGAAACACACACACACTGACAGTACAGGAGCTGACACTGCGACACACACACAGATCGTACAGGAGCTGACACTGAGAGACACACGGATCCTACTGGAGATGACACTGAGACACACACACGGACTATACAGGAGCTGACACTGAGACACACACACGGACTATACAGGAGCTGACACTGAGACACAGACACAGACCATACAGGAGCTGACACTGAGACACACACACAGACCATACAGGAGCTGACACTGAGACGCACACAGACCGTACAGGATCTGACACTGAGACACACACAGACTGTACAGGAGCTGACACTGAGACACACACACACTGACAATACATTAGCTGACACTGAGACACACACACACAGACAGTACAGGAGCTGACACTGAGACACACACACACAGACCGTACAGGAGCTGTCACTGAGACACACACACACACACACACACACAGAACAGGAGCTGAAACTGACAGACTCACACGGACAATAGAGGAGCTGACACTGAGACACACAGACACGCACCGTACAGGAGCTGATACTGAGACACACACCGACCGTACAGAAGCTGACACTGAGACACACACACACACAGACCATACAGGAGCTGACACTGAGACACACAAACACCGAACAGGAGCTGACAATGGGACACACACAGACCGTACAGGAGCTGACACTGAGACACACACAGACTGGACAGGAGCTGACACTGAGACACACACACAGAATGTACAGGAGCTCACACTGAGACACACACACACTGACAATACATTAGCTGACACTGAGACACACACACACAGACAGTACAGGAGCTGACACAGACACACACACACAGACCGTACAGGAGCTGACACTGAGAGACACACACACGGACTGTACAGGAGTTAACACTGAGACACACAGACACGCACCGTACAGGAGCTGATACTGAGACACACACCGACCGTACAGAAGCTGACACTGAGACAAACACACACACAGACCGTACAGGAGCTGACACTGAGACACACACACACAGACAGACCGTACAGGAGCTGACACTGAGACACACAAAGACCGAACAGGAGCTGACAATGGGACAAACACAGACCGTACAGGAGCTGACACTGAGGCACACACACAGACTGTAGAGGATCTCACACTGAGACACACACACACTGACCGTACAGGAGCTGACACTGCGACACACACACAGATCGTACAGGAGCTGACACTGAGAGACACACGGATCCTACAGGAGATGACACTGAGACACACACACGGACTATACAGGAGCTGACACTGAGACACACACACGGACTATACAGGAGCTGACACTGAGTCACAGACACAGATCATACAGGAGCTGACACTGAGACACACACACAGACCATACAGGAGCTGACACTGAGACACACACACACAGACTGTACAAGAGCTGACACAGACACACAAACACAGACCGTACAGGAGCTGACACTGAGACACACACAGACCGTACAGGAGCTGACACTGAGACACACACAGGGACCGTACAGGAGCTGACACTGAGACACGCACCCGGACCGTACAGGAGGTGACACTGAGTCCCGCAGACGGACCGTACAGAAGCTGACACTGATACACACACACAGAGACCGTACAGGAGCTGACACTGAGAGACACACAGACCTTACAGGAGCTGACACTGAGACACACACACAGAATGTACAGGAGCTCACACTGAGACACACACAAACTGACCGTACAGGAGCTGACACTGAAACACACACAGAACGAACAGGAGCTGACAATGAGACACACACAGACCGTACAGGAGCTGACACTGAGACACACACACAGATAGTACAGGAGCTGACACTGAGAGACACACGGATCCTACAGGAGATCACACTGAGACACACACACGGACTATACAGGAGCTGACACTGAGACACACACACGGACTATACAGGAGCTGACACTGAGACACAGACACAGACCATACAGGAGCTGACACTGAGACACACACACAGACCATACAGGAGCTGACACTGAGACGCACACACACAGACCATACAGGAGCTGACACAGACACACACACATGGACCATACAGGAGCTGACACTGAGACACACACACGGACCGTACAGGAGCTGACACTGAGACACGCACCCGGACCGTACAGGAGGTGACACTGAGTCCCGCACACGGACCGTACAGAAGCTGACACTGATACACACACACACAGACCGTACAGGAGCTGACACTGAGACACACATCCACACTGACCGTACAGGAGCTGACACTGAGACACACACAGACCGTACAGGAGCTGACACTGAGACACACACACAAAATGTACAGGAGCTCACACTGAGACACACACACACTGACCGTACAGGAGCTGACACTGAGACACACAAACAGATCGTACAGGAGCTGACACTGAGAGACACACGGATCCTACAGGAGCTGACACTGAGACACACACACGGACTATACAGGAACTGACACTGAGACACAGACACAGACCGTACAGGAGCTGACACTGAGACACACACACACGGACCATACAGGAGCTGACACTGAGACACACACACATGGACCATACAGGAGCTGACACTGAGACACACACACGGACCGTAAAGGAGCTGACACTGAGACACAGACATACGGACTGTACAGGAGCTGACACTGAGACACACACACGGACTATACTGGAGCTGACACTGAGACACACACACGGACTATACAGGAGCTGACACTGAGACACACACACGGACTATACAGGAGCTGACACTGAGACACAGACACAGACCGTACAGGAGCTGACACTGAGACACACACACACGGACCATACAGGAGCTGACACTGAGACACACACACATGGACCATACAGGATCTGACACTGAGACACACACACGGACCGTAAAGGAGCTGACACTGAGACACAGACATACGGACTGTACAGGAGCTGACACTGAGACACACACACGGACTATACAGGAGCTGACACTGAGACACACACACAGATTGTACAGGAGCTGACACTGAGACACACACTCACAGACCGTACAGGAGCTGACACTGAGACACACACAGACCGAACAGGAGCTGACAATGAGACACACACAGACCGTACAGGAGCTGACACTGAGACACACAAACTGACTGTACAGGAGATCACACTGAGACACACACACACTGACCGTACAAGAGCTGACACTGAAAGACACACGGATCCTACAGGAGATGACACTGAGACACACACACGGTCTATACAGGAGCTGACACTGAGAAACAGACACAGACCTTAAAGGAGCTGACACTGAGACACACACACAGAATGTACAGGAGCTGACACTGAGACACACACACACAGACCTTACAGGAGCTGACACTGAGACACACACACAGACCATACAGGAGCTGACACTGAGACGCACACACACAGACCGTACAGGAGCAGACACAGACACACACGCATGGACCATACAGGAGCTGACACTGAGACGCACACACGGACCGTACAGGAGCTGACACTGAGACACACACTCACAGACCGTACCGGAGCTGACACAGACACACACACATGGACCGTACAGGAGCTGACACTGAGACACACACACACACAGACTGTACAAGAGCTGACACTGAGACACACACAGACCGTACAGGAGATGACACAGACACACACACACAGACCGTACAGGAGCTGACACAGACACACACACACAGACCGTACAGGAGCTGACACTGAGACACACACAGACCGTACACGAGCTGACACTGAGACACACACAGACCGTACAGGAGCTGACACTGGGAAACAAACAGACCTTACAGGAGCTGACACTGAGACACACACATGGACCATACAGGAGCTGACATTGAGACACACAGACACAGACTTTACAGGAGCGTGCACGGAGACACTCACAGACGTACAGGAGCTGACACTGAGACACACGCAGACCACTGGAGCTGACACTGAGGTACAGACACACGGACCGTACAGGAGCTGACACTGAGACACACACACACGGACCGTACAGGAGCTGTCACTGAGACACACACACATGCACTGTACAGGAGCTGACACTGAGACACACACACGGACTGTACAGGAGCTGACACTGAGACACACACACCATCCAGGAGCTGACACTGAGACACACGCACCATCCAGGAGCTGACACTGAGACACACACACAGACCATACAGGAGCTGACACTGAGACACACACACGGCCCATACAGGAGCTGACACTGAGACACACACACAGACCGTACAGGAGCTGACACTGAGACACACACACAGACCGTACAGGAGCTGACACTGAGACTCACACACGGACCGTACAGGAGCTGAAACTGAGACACACACGGACCGTACAGGAGCTGAAAGTGAGACACACACACGGACGATACAGGAGCTGACACTGAGACACACACATGGACCATACAGGAGCTGACAGTGAGACACACACGGACCGTACAGGTGCTGACACTGAGACACACACATGGCCCATACAGGAGCTGACACTGAGACACACGCACAGACCATACAAGAGCTGACACTGAGACACACACACAGACCATACAGGAGCTGACACTGAGACACACACACGCGCCATACAGGAGCTGACACTGAGACACACACACACGGACCCTACAGGAGCTGACACTGAGACACACACCCGTACGGTACAGCTGCTGACACTGAGTCACACACACACACGGACTGTACAGGAGCTGACACTGAGACACACACGCGCACCGTACAGGAGCTGACACTGAGACAAACACACACAAGGACTGTACAGGAGCTGACACTGAGACACACACACGCACCGTACAGGAGCTGACACTGAGACACACACACGGACCATACAGGTTCTGACACTGAGACGCACACACACGGACTGTACAGGAGCTGACACTGAGACACACACGGACCGTACAGGAGCTGACAGTGAGACACACAGACGGACCGTACAGGAGCTGACACTGAGACACAGACATGGACCATACAGGAGCTGACAGTGAGACACACACGGACCGTACAGGAGCTGAGACTGAGACACACACATGGCCCATACAGGAGCTAACACTGAGACACACACATGGCCCATACAGGAGCTGACACTGAGACACACACACGGCCCATACAGGAGCTGATACTGAGACAAACACACGGACCATACAAGAGCTGACACTGAGACACACACACAGACCATACAGGAGCTGACACTGAGACACACACACGGACCATACAGGAGCTGACACTGAGACACACACACACGGACCATACAGGTTCTGACACTGAGACACACACACACGCACAGTACAGGAGCTGACACTGAGACACACACACAGACAGAACAGGAGCTGATCTGAGTCACACACACAGACCGTACAGGAGCTGACATCGAAACACACACACGGACCGTAGAGGAGCTGACACTGAGACACACACACGGACCGTACAGGAGCTGACACTGAGACACACACACAGACCATTCAAGAGCTGACACTGAGACACACACACACAGACCATACAAGAGCTGACACTGAGACACACACACACACACATACAGACCGTACAGGAGCTGACATTGAGACGCACACACACGGTCCCTACAGGAGCTGACACTGAGACACACACACGGACCGTACAGGAGCTGACACTGAGACACACACACAGACCGTACAGGAGCTGACATTGAGACGCACACACACGGTCCCTACAGGAGCTGACACTGAGACACTCACACGGCCCATACAGGAGCTGACACTGAGACACGCACACGGACCATACAAGAGCTGACACTGAGACACACACACAGACCATACAGGAGCTGACACTGAGACACACACACGGACCATACAGGAGCTGACACTGAGACACACACACACGGACCCTACAGGAGCTGACACTGAGACACACACCCGTACCATACAGGAGCTGACACTGAGACACACACACACATGGACTGTACAGGAGCTGACACTGAGACACACACACGCACTGTACAGGAGCTGTCACTGAGGCACACACACGGACCATTCAGGTACTGACACTGAGACACACAGACACGCAAAGTACAGGAGCTGACACTGAGACACACACACAGACAGTACAGGAGCTGATCTGAGTCACACACACAGACCGTACAGGAGCGGACATCGAAACACACACACGGACCGTACAGGAGCTGACACTGAGACACACACACAGACCATACAAGAGCTGACACTGAGACACACACACACAGACCATACAAGAGCTGACACTGAGACACACACACACACACACACACAGACCGTACAGGAGCTGACATTGAGACACACATTTGGACCATACAGGAGCTGACACTGAGACACACACACATGGACCATACAGGATCTGACACTGAGACACACACACGGACCGTACAGGAGCTGACACTGAGACACAGACATACGGACTGTACAGGAGCTGACACTGAGACACACACACGGACTATACTGGAGCTGACACTGAGACACACACACGGACTATACAGGAGCTGACACTGAGACACACACACAGATTGTACAGGAGCTGACACTGAGACACACACTCACAGACCGTACAGGAGCTGACACTGAGACACACACAGACCGAACAGGAGCTGACAATGAGACACACACAGACCGTACAGGAGCTGACACTGAGACACACAAACTGACTGTACAGGAGATCACACTGAGACACACACACACTGACCGTACAAGAGCTGACACTGAAAGACACACGGATCCTACAGGAGATGACACTGAGACACACACACGGTCTATACAGGAGCTGACACTGAGAAACAGACACAGACCTCAAAGGAGCTGACACTGAGACACACACACAGAATGTACAGGAGCTGACACTGAGACACACACACACAGACCTTACAGGAGCTGACACTGAGACACACACACAGACCATACAGGAGCTGACACTGAGACGCACACACACAGACCGTACAGGAGCAGACACAGACACACACGCATGGACCATACAGGAGCTGACACTGAGACGCACACACGGACCGTACAGGAGCTGACACTGAGACACACACTCACAGACCGTACCGGAGCTGACACAGACACACACACATGGACCGTACAGGAGCTGACACTGAGACACACACACACACAGACTGTACAAGAGCTGACACTGAGACACACACAGACCGTACAGGAGATGACACAGACACACACACACAGACCGTACAGGAGCTGACACAGACACACACACACAGACCGTACAGGAGCTGACACTGAGACACACACAGACCGTACACGAGCTGACACTGAGACACACACAGACCGTACAGGAGCTGACACTGGGAAACAAACAGACCTTACAGGAGCTGACACTGAGACACACACATGGACCATACAGGAGCTGACACTGAGACACACAGACACAGACTTTACAGGAGCGTGCACGGAGACACTCACAGACGTACAGGAGCTGACACTGAGACACACGCAGACCACTGGAGCTGACACTGAGGTACAGACACACGGACCGTACAGGAGCTGACACTGAGACACACACACACGGACCGTACAGGAGCTGTCACTGAGACACACACACATGCACTGTACAGGAGCTGACACTGAGACACACACACGGACTGTACAGGAGCTGACACTGAGACACACACACCATCCAGGAGCTGACACTGAGACACACGCACCATCCAGGAGCTGACACTGAGACACACACACAGACCATACAGGAGCTGACACTGAGACACACACACGGCCCATACAGGAGCTGACACTGAGACACACACACAGACCGTACAGGAGCTGACACTGAGACACACACACAGACCGTACAGGAGCTGACACTGAGACTCACACACGGACCGTACAGGAGCTGAAACTGAGACACACACGGACCGTACAGGAGCTGAAAGTGAGACACACACACGGACGATACAGGAGCTGACACTGAGACACACACATGGACCATACAGGAGCTGACAGTGAGACACACACGGACCATACAGGTGCTGACACTGAGACACACACATGGCCCATACAGGAGCTGACACTGAGACACACGCACAGACCATACAAGAGCTGACACTGAGACACACACACAGACCATACAGGAGCTGACACTGAGACACACACACGCGCCATACAGGAGCTGACACTGAGACACACACACACGGACCCTACAGGAGCTGACACTGAGACACACACCCGTACGGTACAGCTGCTGACACTGAGTCACACACACACACGGACTGTACAGGAGCTGACACTGAGACACACACGCGCACCGTACAGGAGCTGACACTGAGACAAACACACACAAGGACTGTACAGGAGCTGACACTGAGACACACACACGCACCGTACAGGAGCTGACACTGAGACACACACACGGACCATACAGGAGCTGACACTGAGACGCACACACACGGACTGTACAGGAGCTGACACTGAGACACACACGGACCGTACAGGAGCTGACAGTGAGACACACAGACGGACCGTACAGGAGCTGACACTGAGACACAGACATGGACCATACAGGAGCTGACAGTGAGACACACACGGACCGTACAGGAGCTGAGACTGAGACACACACATGGCCCATACAGGAGCTAACACTGAGACACACACATGGCCCATACAGGAGCTGACACTGAGACACACACACGGCCCATACAGGAGCTGATACTGAGACAAACACACGGACCATACAAGAGCTGACACTGAGACACACACACAGACCATACAGGAGCTGACACTGAGACACACACACACGGACCATACAGGTTCTGACACTGAGACACACACACACGCACAGTACAGGAGCTGACACTGAGACACACACACAGACAGAACAGGAGCTGATCTGAGTCACACACACAGACCGTACAGGAGCTGACATCGAAACACACACACGGACCGTAGAGGAGCTGACACTGAGACACACACACGGACCGTACAGGAGCTGACACTGAGACACACACACAGACCATTCAAGAGCTGACACTGAGACACACACACACAGACCATACAAGAGCTGACACTGAGACACACACACACACACATACAGACCGTACAGGAGCTGACATTGAGACGCACACACACGGTCCCTACAGGAGCTGACACTGAGACACACACACGGACCGTACAGGAGCTGACACTGAGACACCCACACGGACCATACAAGAGCTGACACTGAGACACACACACAGACCATACAGGAGCTGACACTGAGACACACACACGGACCATACAGGAGCTGACACTGAGACACACACACACGGACCCTACAGGAGCTGACACTGAGACACACACCCGTACCATACAGGAGCTGACACTGAGACACACACACACATGGACTGTACAGGAGCTGACACTGAGACACACACACGCACTGTACAGGAGCTGACACTGAGGCACACACACGGACCATTCAGGTACTGACACTGAGACACACAGACACGCAAAGTACAGGAGCTGACACTGAGACACACACACAGACAGTACAGGAGCTGATCTGAGTCACACACACAGACCGTACAGGAGCTGACATCGAAACACACACACGGACCGTACAGGAGCTGACACTGAGACACACACACAGACCATACAAGAGCTGACACTGAGACACACACACACAGACCATACAAGAGCTGACACTGAGACACACACACACACACACACACAGACCGTACAGGAGCTGACATTGAGACGCATACACACGGTCCCTACAGGAGCTGACACTGAGACACACACACGGACCGTACAGGAGCTGACACTGAGACACACACACAGACCGTACAGGAGCTGACATTGAGACGCACACACACGGTCCCTACAGGAGCTGACACTGAGACACTTACACGGACTATACAGGAGCTGACACTGAGACACACACACGGACTGTACAGGAGCTGACACTGAGACACACACACACACACATACAGACCGTACAGGAGCTGACATTGAGACGCACACACACGGTCCCTACAGGAGCTGACACTGAGACACACACACGGACCGTGCAGGAGCTGACACTGAGACACACACACGGACCATACAGGAGCTGACACTGAGACAAACACACACAGACTTTACAGGAGCTGGCACGGAGATACTCACAGACGTACAGGAGCTGACACTGAGAAACACACAGACCACTGGAGCTGACACTGAGGTACAGACACACGGAGCGTACAGGAGCTGACACTGAGACACACACACACGGACCGTACAGGAGCTGTCACTGAGACACACACACATGCACAGTACAGGAGCTGACATTGAGACACACACACGGACTGTACAGGAGCTGACACTGAAACACACGCACCATACAGGAGCTGACACTGAGACACACGCACCGTCCAGGAGCTGACACTGAGACACACACACAGACCGTACAGGAGCTAACACTGAGACACACACACAGACCGTACAGGAGCTGACACTGAGACACACACACAGACCGTACAGGAGCTGACACTGTGACACACACACAGACCGTACAGGAGCTGACACTGAGAGACACACACAGACCGTACAGGAGCTGGCACTGAGACACACACGGACAGTACAGGAGCTGACACTGAGACACACACACATGGACCGTACAGGAGCTGACACTGAGACACACACATGGACCGTACAGGAGCTGACACTGAGACACACACCAGACCGTTCAGGAGCTGACACTGAGACACACACACAGACCGTACAGGAGCTGACACTGAGACACACACACAGACTGTACAGGAGCTGACACTGAGACACACACACGGACCGTACAGGAGCTGACAGTGAGACACACACACGGACCGTACAGGAGCTGACACTGAGACACACACACGGACCGTACAGGAGCTGACAGTGAGACACAGACACGGACCATACAGGAGCTGACACTGAGACGGACACATACGCACAGTACAGGAGCTGACACTGAGACACACACACAGACCGTACAGGAGCTGCCATCGAAACACACACATGGACCATACAGGAGCTAACACTGAGACACACACACGGACCGTACAGGAGCTGACACTGAGACACACACACGGACCGTACAGGAGCTGACACTGAGACACACATGGACTCTACAGGAGCTGACAGTGAGACACACACACGGACCGTACAGGAGCTGAGACTGAAACACACACACAGACCGTACAGGAGCTGACACTGAGACACACACATGGACCATACAGGAGCTGACAGTGAGACACACAAGGACCGTACAGGAGCTGACACTGAGACACACACACACACAGACCATACAGGAGCTGACACTGAGACACACACATGGACCATACAGGAGCTGACACTGAGACACACACACACGGACCCTACAGGAGCTGACACTGAGACACACACCCGTACCGTACAGGCGCTGACACTGAGACACACACATACACGGACTGTACAGGAGCTGACACTGAGACACGCACACGCACCGTACAGGAGCTGACACTGAGACACACACACACACGGACTGTACAGGAGCTGACACTGAGACACACACACGCACCGTACAGGAGCTGACACTGAGACACACACACGGACCATGCAGGTTCTGACACTGAGACACACACACACGGACTGTACAGGAGCTTGCACGGAGACACACACAGACGTACAGGAGCTGACACTGAGACACACACACACGGACCGTACAGGAGTTGACAGTGAGACACTCACGGACCGTACAGGAGCTGACACTGAGACACACACACAGACCATACCGGTTCTGACACAGAGACACACTCACATGGACTGTACAGGAGCTTGCACGGAGACACACACAGACGTACAGGAGCTGACACTGAGACACACACACATGGACCGTACAGGAGCTGACACTGAGACACACACACAGACCGTACAGGAGCTGACACTGAGACACACACACACACAGACCGTACAGGAGCTGACACTGAGACACACACACATGCACCGTACAGGAGCTGACACTGTGACACACACACAGACCGTACAGGAGCTGACACTGAGACACTCACACAGACCGTACAGGAGCTGACTCTGAGACACACACAGACGGTACAGGAGCTGACAGTGAGACACACTCACAGACCGTACAGGAGCTGACACTGAGACACACACACACAGACCGTACAGGAGCTGACACTGAGACACACACACATGCACCGTACAGGAGCTGACACTGAGACACACACACAGACCGTACAGGAGCTGACACTGAGACACACACACAGACCGTACAGGAGCTGACACTGAGACACACACGGACCGTAAAGGAGCTGAAACTGAGACACAGACACGGACCATACAGGAGCTGAAACTGAGACAGACACATACATACAGTAGAGGAGCTGACACAGAGACAGACACACAGACTGTACAGGAGCTGACACTGAGACACACACACGGACCGTACAGGAGCTGACACTGAGACACACACGGACCGTACAGGAGCTGACAGTGAGACACACACACGGACCGTAAAGGAGCTGACACTGAGACACAGACACGGACCATACAGGAGCTGAAACTGAGACAGACACATACGTACAGTAGAGGAGCTGACACAGAGACAGACACACAGACTGTACAGGAGCTGACACTGAGACACAAACACAGACCATACAGGAACTGACACTGAGACACATACGGACCATACAGGAGCTGACAGTGAGACACACACGGACCGTACAGGAGCTGACACTGAGACACACACATGGCCCATACAGGAGCTGACACTGAGACACACGCACAGACCATACAAGAGCTGATACTGAGACACACACACAGACCATACAGGAGCTGACACTGAGACACACACATGGGCCATACAGGAGCTGACACTGAGACACACACACGGACCCTATAGGAGCTGACACTGAGACACACACACACACGGACTGTACAGGAGCTGACACTGAAACACACACACGCACCGTACAGGAGCTGACACTGAGACACACACGGACCGTACAGGAGCTGACAGTGAGACACACACACGGACCGTAAAGGAGCTGACACTGAGACACACACGGACCGTACAGGAGCTGACACTGAGACACAGACACGGACCATACAGGAGCTGAAACTGAGACAGAAACATACGTACAGTAGAGGAGCTGACACTGAGACACACACACAGACCGTACAGGAGCTGACATCGAAACACACACATGGACCATACAGGAGCTGACACTGAGACACACACAAGGACCGTACAGGAGCTGACACTGAGACACACACACGGACCGTACAGGAGCTGACAGTGAGACACACACACGGACCGTACAGGAGCTGACACTGAGACACACACACGGACCGTACAGGAGCTGACAGTGAGACACAGACACGGACCATACAGGAGCTGACACTGAGACGGACACATACGCACAGTACAGGAGCTGACACTGAGACACACACACAGACCGTACAGGAGCTGACATCGAAACACACACATGGACCATACAGGAGCTAACACTGAGACACACACACGGACCGTACAGGAGCTGACACTGAGACAAACACATGGACCATACAGGAGCTGACACTGAGACACACACACAAACCGTACAGGAGCTGACACTGAGACACACACACGGACCGTACAGGAGCTGACACTGAGACACACATGGACTCTACAGGAGCTGACAGTGAGACACACACACGGACCGTACAGGAGCTGAGACTGAAACACACACACAGACCGTACAGGAGCTGACACAGAGACACACACACAGACCGTACGGGAGCTGACATCGAAACACGCACACGGACCATACAGGAGCTAACACTGAGACACACACACGGACCGTACAGGAGCTGACACTGAGACACACACACGGACCGTACAGGAGCTGACAGTGAGACACACACACGGACCGTACAGGAGCTGACACTGAGACACACACACGGACCGTACAGGAGCTGACAGTGAGACACAGACACGGACCATACAGGAGCTGACACTGAGACGGACACATACGCACAGTACAGGAGCTGACACTGAGACACACACACAGACCGTACAGGAGCTGACATCGAAACACACACATGGACCATACAGGAGCTAACACTGAGACACACACACGGACCGTACAGGAGCTGACACTGAGACAAACACATGGACCATACAGGAGCTGACACTGAGACACACACACAAACCGTACAGGAGCTGACACTGAGACACACACACGGACCGTACAGGAGCTGACACTGAGACACACATGGACTCTACAGGAGCTGACAGTGAGACACACACACGGACCGTACAGGAGCTGAGACTGAAACACACACACAGACCGTACAGGAGCTGACACTGAGACACACACATGGACCATACAGGAGCTGACAGTGAGACACACAAGGACCGTACAGGAGCTGACACTGAGACACACACACACACAGACCATACAGGAGCTGACACTGAGACACACACATGGACCATACAGGAGCTGACACTGAGACACACACACACGGACCCTACAGGAGCTGACACTGAGACACACACCCGTACCGTACAGGCGCTGACACTGAGACACACACACACACGGACTGTACAGGAGCTGACACTGAGACACACACACGCAACGTACAGGAGCTGACACTGAGACACACACACGGACCATGCAGGTTCTGACACTGAGACACACACACACGGACTGTACAGGAGCTTGCACGGAGACACACACAGACGTACAGGAGCTGACACTGAGACACACACACACGGACCGTACAGGAGTTGACAGTGAGACACTCACGGACCGTACAGGAGCTGACACTGAGACACACACACAGACCATACCGGTTCTGACACAGAGACACACTCACATGGACTGTACAGGAGCTTGCACGGAGACACACACAGACGTACAGGAGCTGACACTGAGACACACACACATGGACCGTACAGGAGCTGACACTGAGACACACACACAGACCGTACAGGAGCTGACACTGAGACACACACACACAGACCGTACAGGAGCTGACACTGAGACACTCATACAGACCGTACAGGAGCTGACTCTGAGACACACACAGACGGTACAGGAGCTGACAGTGAGACACACTCACAGACCGTACAGGAGCTGACACTGAGACACACACACACAGACCGTACAGGAGCTGACACTGAGACACACACACATGCACCGTACAGGAGCTGACACTGAGACACACACACAGACCGTACAGGAGCTGACACTGAGACACACACACAGACCGTACAGGAGCTGACACTGAGACACACACGGACCGTACAGGATCTGACAGTGAGACACACACACGGACCGTAAAGGAGCTGACACTGAGACACAGACACGGACCATACAGGAGCTGAAACTGAGACAGACACATACGTACAGTAGAGGAGCTGACACAGAGACAGACACACAGACTGTACAGGAGCTGACACTGAGACACACACACGGACCGTACAGGAGCTGACACTGAGACACACACGGACCGTACAGGAGCTGACAGTGAGACACACACACGGACCGTAAAGGAGCTGACACTGAGACACAGACACGGACCATACAGGAGCTGACACTGAGACAGATACATACGTGCAGTACAGGAGCTTACACAGAGACACACACACAGACCGTACGGGAGCTGACATCGAAACACGCTCACGGACCATACAGGAGCTAACACTGAGACACACACACGGACCGTACAGGAGCTGACACTGAGACACACACGGACCATAAAGGAGCTGACACTGAGCCACACACACAGACCGTACAGGAGCTGACACTGAGACACACACACGGACCGTACAGGAGCTGACACTGAGACACACATGGATTGTACAGGAGCTGACACTGAGACACACACACAGACCGCACAGGAACTGACACTGAGACACACACAGACGGTACAGGAGCTGACACTGAGACACTCACACAGACCGTACAGGAGCTGACACTGAGACACACACACAGACCGTACAGGAGCTGACACTGAGACACACACACAGACCGTACAGGAGCTGATACTGAGACACACACACGGACTGTACAGGAGCTGACACTGAGACACACACACAGACCATACAGGAACTGACACTGAGACACATACGGACCATACAGGAGCTGACAGTGAGACACACACGGACCGTACAGGAGCTGACACTGAGACACACACATGGCCCATACAGGAGCTGACACTGAGACACACGCACAGACCATACAAGAGCTGATACTGAGACACACACACAGACCATACAGGAGCTGACACTGAGACACACACATGGGCCATACAGGAGCTGACACTGAGACACACACACACGGACCCTATAGGAGCTGACACTGAGACACACACACACACGGACTGTACAGGAGCTGACACTGAAACACACACACGCACCGTACAGGAGCTGACACTGAGACACACACGGACCGTACAGGAGCTGACAGTGAGACACACACACGGACCGTAAAGGAGCTGACACTGAGACACAGACA